>NW_026126476.1:0-106984 GCF_943737965.1 Phodopus roborovskii
TGGCTTCCGTGCTCCTCCATGGTCCACTCACAATTTACTACAATAGCACTCCTAAAAGAGAAATCAATACACTGGCACTTGTTCTGCTTAAAACGAAGCCTGAAGCAAGAGTAAAAGCTCATAGTGTGTTTACAGGAAGTATCCTGCAATGCCTGTGACTGGCAGATTGGCCTGGTTTTGCTGACTGGATGGTTAAGCTTGAACAACAAGAGCATCTGGCTCAAGGGTTCCTTGCCTCGGATTGTATTCAAGACCCAGACCTTGTAGTCACCTACAGAGACACAAATCTCAATGTCACTCCTGTCTAAAACTGACAACCCCATTGTCTTCTAACAGTGTGTGAGATCATCCTCTCCTCTTCCACACAATGTGGTGATGTTGCAGATACAATTACACAATGCAGCCTGGAATGATTAAATTATTCAATAGAGGGAAGGTGCCCAGATTATTAAAAACTTGAGAGATTTTATGGAATATGGCACAGAAGAAGTTTGTTCTGTGGTTTCTTGCTAAGGTCAGAGGAACTGGGTGTACATTTCATCTAGTAGTCACAGACACTTCAGAAAACCATGAAAAGAAGGGAATGAGCCATATCACAAAGAAAATGCTATATCTTTCTCCTGTTAGATGCTTGGGTGATAGCTCTAATGCATTTGGGAGTTTTATCTCCTGAAACTCTTTGACAAAAGAATAATAATAAAAACTGTTGTCGCTATGGTAATTTGAGAGAATTGGTCTGGGAAGATTACTTCAGCAAGCATTGTGATGACCAACACAGCTTCCTCAGGGTACAGTTGGAGAAAATAACTGCATTATTCAATGATCTCTTCTTGAACAGGACTGTGTTCAGGTTTCTAATCAGTGGAGCCATCATCCAGGCTTGAGATTCGAGAAAGAATTAATTTGTTGTTTGTGATCTCGTTCCTGTTTTATTTTTGTTTCTATTTTTTTTTTCTTTTTAACTTGTCTGCAGCCCCAGTGACAACCATGAAAATAAGTGGTTTCATTTCATCTTACCTCAGTGGGAAACTACAGAACATACATCTCTTTTACTGTGATGAAATCTCTCGCTAGTAGTTACGACATGGAATAATCACATCATGTAATTGTGTAGTACCCTGTGAAATCTGGCTACCAACCTTGTTTTCAGGAGAAAGGAGTGAGGGCAGAAAGAGAGCAGATGATAAACATCTGCAGCAAATCAGCAAGATACAAGATAAACTCAAAATTCAGTAGCCCTACATTATTCAGAAAAAAAAAGAGACAGAGAAAGAAACCAGAGAAATATCAGCCATTACAATAGACACAACCAACATAAAGTATCTTGAAGTAATGCTTACCAAACAAGTGAAAGACCTATATAATAAGAAGTTTGTGGCTCTAAACAAATAAATTAAAGAATATACCAGAAATGGAAAGATTTCCCAGGTTATAGGATAGGAAGGATAAAAAATAATAAAAATGACAATCTTGCCAAAAAAAAATCTAGAGATTCAATGCAATCCCTATTGAAACTCTACCAAAATTCTTCACGGACCTTGAAAGGATAATAATCAACATTATATGGAAAAACAAAAGACCTGATATAGCCAAACAGCCCTTTAAATAAAAAAGAACTTCAGGAGGCATCACCATTTATATTAAGGTCAGTACAGAGCTATATGCCTGAAACAGCCTGGAATTGGCACAAAAAAAGAAAGGTAGACCAATGGAATCGAACTGAAAATCCCGATACAAACCCACACACAACTATAAACACCTGACATTAAACAAAATGGCTAAAAGAATACAATGGGGCAAGGAGAGCATCTTCAACAAATGGTGCTGGCCTGGCTGGATGAGGGTGTGAAAAAGACCGCAGATAAACCCATGCCTATCCCTAAGCATGAAAACTCAACCAAATAGATCAAAGACCTCAACATCAATCCACCCAAACTGAATGTCTTAGGAAAAGAAAATAGGAGGTACCCTTGAACAAATTGATATAGGAGACCGCTTCCTGAACATAACTCAAGGAGCACAGACACTGAGATCAACAATTAACGAATGGGTCATCTTCACACTTAGAAGCTTCTATAAGGCAAAGGACGCAGTGGACAAGACCAAAAAGGCATCCCACAGACTGGGAAAAGATTTTAACCAACACTACATCACACAAAGGGCAGATCTCCAAAATATACAAAGAACTCAAGAAACTAGTCAACAAAACGTCAAATAACCCCATTAAAAAATGGGGCACAGGAACTGAAAAAGAATTCTCAATAGAGGAAATTAAAAAAGCTGACAAACCTTAAAGTGTTCAACATCCTTAGCTATCAGGGAAATGCAAATCAAAATAAATTTGAGATACCATCTTATTCCAGGCAGAAGGTTAAATTAGAAACACCAATGACAACTCCTGCTGTTAAGTATGTGGAGAATGGGGAATACTCCTCCACTGCTGGTGGGAGTGCAAACACATACAAACATTTCTGGAGATCAGTATGGTGGTTCATCAGGAAAATGGGAATTAGGTTACCACAGGACCCAGTAAACACCCTCTTAGGCATATACCCAAATGACTCACATACATGCAACAAGACATGTGCTCAACGATGTTCATAGTAGCATTTTTGTAATAGTAAGAACATGGAAACAACCTAGATGCCCTTCAGTTGAAGAATGGATAAAGAAGATATGGCACATCTACACAATGGAATACTACTCTGCAGAATAAAATAATGGAATCTTGAAATTTGCAGGCAAGTGGTTGGCACTTGAAGAAACCATCCTGAATGAGGTAACCCAGTTACAAAAGGAGGAACATACTATGCACTCACTCATAATTGAATTTTACACCTAGATCAAAGGATCTCCAGCTTATAATTCAGAACACCAGAGGAACTAGGATACAAAGTGTATTCTGAGAGATTCATATAAAGTCCCTCACAGAAGGTGTAAGGGCCAGTCCCCCAGAACACATGGGAGGTGGGGGTGAATAGGTTGAGAACTAGGAAAAGCGTAGGGGATGAGAGGAAAGAATGTGTGACTAAAAAGATTGACTCAGGGTAAGAATAAAGACAGAAGTGAGAGACTCATGTGAGTGAGAAAGAGACAGAGAGAGTGATAGAGAACAAAAAGAGTGAGACTTATTGTTTTGAAGAGAAAATTGTACCAACGAAAGGTCTAGAGACCTACAAGTCTGTTGCCAACTAACAATTTGAGCAAACATATAAAGGCTACACAAATGCACTTTCTGGATAGTGAGATCAACAACTAACTTATCCATCATCATGGAGCCCTCATCTAGTACCTGTTGGAAAGAGAAGGCAACACCCATACCTAAACACTGAGTCGAACTAGAACACAGATGCAGATGGAGCAGACAAGACCAAGTGGCAGAAACATAGAGACAGCTGACCTGAAGAAGGAGGAGCTAACGGGCCCCAAGCTGATAGCTGGCAATCCAGCATGGCACTTACTCAGGCTTCCCAGAATATGGGGCTCAGCCAGAAGGACTGAGCAGTACTAAGGACCTCAGACAGTGGAAACAGGATGTATTCCTGGTGCACAAAAGAACCTTGCAGACACATTCACCATGGAGGGATACTGCCTTAACCTAGATACAGGAGAGAAGTGCTAGTCCCTACTTCAAATGACATGACAGACCTACATGACCCCACCGGATGGCATTGAGGTACATGTGGAATTGGGGTGGGAGGATGGGAGGGCAGGATGGTCAGAGTGCATGTGAGGGGGCAGAAGTGTAAGTGGGAGGGATGGAGGGAGGTGTGGAGAGGGAACTGGGATCGACATGGAAAAAAAAATAAGAAATTAAAACAAAAAAACAAAATTCTCAGGCCAGGAACTTCCAGCTAGTGGTAAAGAGAAAACAAGGGTAAATAGCACCCAGCCCCTCCTGGTACAGAAGTCGGCCATGATCATCCAGGAGCCATGCTGTGTTGCTGATGGCCTAGGTGCATTGGAACAGCT
Organism: Phodopus roborovskii; assembly: GCF_943737965.1. Classification (NCBI taxonomy): domain Eukaryota; kingdom Metazoa; phylum Chordata; class Mammalia; order Rodentia; family Cricetidae; genus Phodopus; species Phodopus roborovskii. The sequence goes on from NW_026126476.1 coordinate 3,973, forward strand.
GGTGGGCATTCAGAAAGAAGAGGAATTCTCATCTTTGGGGGTGAATGACTGAAGCTGCCCCTGGCCCTTCCCTCCTCTCCTCAGGTATCAGTGACTGTGACTGGAGGGACCACAAAGAAGCATGCAGGTGGGGGGTTGAGGGGTGAGGTGGAGGATAAGGTGGTTTTGGGGAGAAAAATATGGTAAACATTTTTACGTAAACTAAGAAAATACAACTAACAAAATATATGGTAAATAGATGTGATGGCTATGTGCAGACTTGGTACAATCAGTCTGAAGCAAAGAAAACAAAATAAGGTAACAGTGGTGTAGTAGACAATTCAAATGGGCCTGGAGATTTATAGGTCAACACATTTCAGTGAAAGTAGCACAGAGAACATCAGAAGGAACTTCAGGTGTTACAAGTATGATACCACCTCTAGGCAATAAAAGGTAGAACAGAAAAAAGGATTGGCAAGATCCAGAAGAGTAGAAAGGGAGATAAAAATAAAATTATAATAATGAAAGATAACATAAAAGGAGAGCTGGTGTACCCCACATAATCTGTAAAAGGAGGCAACAGTTAAGAGAGCAGAAGGTGCACAAAAGTTCAGGGGAAAGCACCATAGCAAGAAGGTAGAGTCAAGAATTAAATAAATAAATAAGATTTCACTAGGTATGCACCTCTGAGTAAGACTCAGTGATATAAAAAACAAAAAGAAAAACTGAAAAGGAGAGATTTATCTACACTAGGGATGTCTGAGGAAATCAGAAAAAGAGACTACAGGTAATGTTAAAAGATACAGAGATTCAAAGAAAAGTAGTAAATAGGTCAGAGGAAGATGTAAACTGTTGGCTGTGGTCTCTCATATCTACAAACATAAATTTAAGATTAGTAATTTTGACAAAACCAGGTTGACTGTTGAAAAGTGCCATTTATTTCTCTCCAGAAAATATATGAACTTGTCAAAAATTTCTATTCGTGTTTCCTGTTAGAAATCTGTTTATTGCAAGAATAGAGCTAAACAAAAATGGTTTAAACATTTTTGCTGTCCAATGCTAACAGCTCTCAGCTCAAAATTTATCTCGAGCACTGGTCATTAAATTCAGATTATCAGAAAATCAGATGACCTTTTAATGTAGATGACACTAATACTGTTTTATGTCTAAAGCTGTTAAAAATTGAAACTAGTTAAACTGTTACAACTAGTAACACTGTTAATTAACATAAATTTAACAGTCACCAATGTCATAATGGGTTTAAAGACATAAAGGGTGCTTAAATTTGATATTACAAAAAGAAATTACACGATATTTAATTGTTTTATAAGACAGTTTCTAAATGTTTAAATTCAGAAAGTTACATTGTATTTGTGCTTCTATTACATTGTTAATGTTTGTAGTTAAATCAAAGGTCTAAAATTTAACATCACTGCCATACAGTGCATATACCAACCAAAAGTTGAGATGCTCATTTTTTATGTTACAGAAGGCAATCCATCCTTGCATTTGCTAAATTTGGAAACGTAAGTTATTTAGATAAACTGAGTCACACAGTTGTTTTATGTTTCCCAAAGGAGTTTCAAATTAAAATCAGTATTTTTAAAGCTAAAACTGACAATGCAAAGTTCTACTTTTATAAAAGCTGGTAACCTATTATAAATGTTAGAAACACAAGTTACCAGCCATCCTTATAGATTAACTGTTGGTTATAGTCAAACTAAGTATTAATGATTAATAACAGTAATAAACATCACTCTGTCTCCAACACATGTTCTAAATAATTAAGGTTAAAACAAGTAAGTGAAAGCCAAGTTGTCTATTCAGATCCACCTAGAAAGACTTTTGAATAATACAAAGACCTGTAGAATAAGGCATTTAAATGTTAACTAAAACACTGTAATACTATCAGGCAAATAATCAGAGAACCCAACAATGACCAAGGTCTCTAAAGATGACTATGGGGCAGCATAGATTGTGATGACACTGAACAGGGAGCAAGATGTTCAAATACAATGCCTGCTGCAAGACAGGACCCAGCTCAAACTGTGTAGAGGCTACAGGGTACTGGAAAATTGTCTGCACCATCTTTGCCTAGACAAAATAAGGTGAGACATTTCCAAGTCAAAGTTCCAAAGAAAAAAAAAACAAAAACAAAAAACAAAAAGAATAAATAAATAAACCCTCTAACATTATGTACTTGGTGAAAAAACTTCTCCCTGAATGCCATAAACAATTGATTATGGCTAGTAATATAATGAATGGTCCCTATCATTTTTTTTTTAATAGATTCAAAAGTTAAATAAAATTTATCCTTCTCAGGTCTCTGATACTATTGATGTCTTAGCTAACCAAAACTTTGTGAGCTTGGCAGTAAAGCCACCATTAACATGGCTCCTAAAAAGGATCTAAAAATATGAAGACATATGTCTTTTTTGAACCGATCACTATGCATAAAGTGTTCTGCTTGCATACATATCTGCATGCCCAAAGAGGGTACCAGATCTCATTATAGATGCTTGTGAGACACAAAGTAGTTGCTGTGAATTGAACTCAGGACTTCTAGAAGAGCAACAAATACTCTTAATCTCTGAGCCATCTCTCTAGCCCAAGACATATAAGTCTTAAAGATAGAAAAATAATTTACAATATAAAAATGCAGAGCTTAACATTTAATTAAGCCCTCTTAAGCTATTGGGCAGTGACTCCCAGCTGTTTAGACAAAAGCTCAAGGTTTTATGATTTATTTTGGTTGTCATCTAAGTGTAAATGTGAAGGACTTTTCATCAGGCCTAATGTACCTCTGACCAGTCTGTACATGGATCTCTCTTGACAGAAGAAAAATGTATAAGTTTTCCCCTTGTTGAGATAATATATCAAAAGGTAACTCGTATACATACGGGACAAGATGACTAACCTTTAGGCCAAAAATCACCAGAAGACTTTTTAGCCTATTGAGGCCCAAAAATTGGGCCTCCCATGTCCATAGCAAAGAGGGAATGTGATGGAAAAATTAATAACCAAAATGTATAAAATTAGGGCTTATTGGAAGAATAAAGAGAACAAGAATTTCTGCCAGTAGATAAATCCCTGATTAGAGTACAGAGCCCACAACCTGTTCTCAGGGGAAGAAGAAAATCCCCCAACATTTCAGGTGTGCTTATCAATCCTGCATAAACAAATGACAGACACTATTAACTTAGATCCATGATGACCTTGTAAATTAAATTTGTACTCTATGAACTGCCTGTATTTTGGAAACCTTGTCTACTGAAACTAATGGTTTCAAGCCTCCCTGTCTGTTTATCCTTTTAAAAACACTTACTATTTTAGGCCACTACCTACATTTCCTATAGAGTGAGGTCCCAGCTGGCTTGATTTTTAGCAATACAAACCTTTTGCTTGTGCAGTCAGAGTTACTTCCATGGAGGTTGAGGAAACTGGTAGACATAGAAGTAACAAGCTGCTCTTGGAGGCTTTATAGGCTATAGAACTCCAGGTGACAGCTATTTGAAAATCAAAACACTATTGTGTCAGGGATATGCCTGTATTACTTCATGCTTAATTTTGCTGTGTTTTCTTAGCTGTAAGTAGGCTAAAATGCTAGACAATACCAACAAAAGGAAGGGGGGATGCAGGAAATGGAAGACTTATCACAGGCATTGGTTTGTAGACAATGTTGAAGATTCACATGGGCTGCACTGGTTCACCATAAGTCCAGGGAGAACAATATTGAGGAGCAGGCTTTAGTCAGCAACTGATTATCATTTTCCAGAAGCACAAATCAGCTGAGACATGTTCAAACTGGGAACAGAAGTTAAAATGTATCTATTTAATTGCAACTCTTAGTTCCTTACCTTTAGTGATCAAGAAGGTCAGCAAGACCAGGGAGAAAATTCCATCCTCAGAATAGCTGTACTTATCTGCAGTCCTTTTGTCCTTTAACAGTGGATCCAAACTTTATGACATTTGATCCTCTGAAGCCTATATGAACTATGTTATATAAAAAGACATAAAAGTTTTAGATATATTATCATTACCAATCTGTGCTGAAATCCATATTGTAGAAAAAGTAGATATTAGGTATCTGTAAAACAGCAGGCATGCACTTATGCCTTTGAGACATATATGCAGGCTGAACACTGTATGCATAATTAATAAATAAATGTCCAAATTAGACATTTATGTCTTTATATTTTTAGATCCTTATTTAGGAGCCATATTAAGGCTGCCTAATACTGACAAGCTGACAAAGTTATGGTTAGCCCAGCCAACTGAGAAGGATATATTTAATTAACTGTCCAATCTACTAAAAAAAAAAAAAAAAAAAAAAAAAAAAAACAGGGACCAGTCAATATACACCTAGCCACAACTAATTGTCTATGGCATTGAGGGTAGAAGTTCTTCACAATGTACATAATGAGAGTTTTGTTGTTGTTGTTGTTTGTTTTTTTGTTTGTCTTTTCTCTGTGGAAGAGGAACATGGAAATTTCTGACCTTATTTTATCTAGGCCAAGGTGGTTCAAGCAATTTTTCAGTTCCCTGCAGCCTCTAAAAAGTCTAAGCTGGGTTTAACCTGTCAACAGATATTGTATTTGAGCATCTTGCTCCCTGGTCAGTGTCATAACAATTCATGCAGTCCCATAATCTTCTTAAGAGGCCTAGGGTCATTTTAGGATCTGTGATTCTACGCCTGATATTATTATTGCTTTTTAGTTAACATTTAAATGCCTTATTCTACAGATCTCTGTACTATTAGAAGTCTGTCTAGGTATAGCTAAAGAGACAAATTTGTTTCCAGTTACTTGTTTTCACCTTAATTATTTAGAACATGTATATGTGACAGAGTGAAGTTTATCCCTGTCATTAATTATTAATACTTAGTTTGATTATAACCAGGAGTGAATTGATAAGGATTTTCTCATCATATGAATTTAATGACCAGAGCTCAGAGATAAATTTTGATCTGAGGGCTGTTAGCATTAGACCCCAAAAAATGTTTTAAACCATTTTTGTTTTAGATCTATTCTTGTAATAAAACGTAGGTTTATAACAGGAATCACACAGATAGAAATTTATTTTTTTTTCCAGTCCATTAACATTTGTAAGATTTAAGGGAAATATTCTATGATCTATCCTATCTTTGTGAGTATAAAGTCCTATATGCCACTTTAAACCCAACCAAGGAATACTATAACCTTAACTATCAGTCTTCAAAGAACACAGAAGGATAATATATAAAATCTAGAATTGAAAGGGACAACTCCCCTGGTCAGATCCGATGTTCTTCTGTAATATTTCATCTTAAGCCTATAGGCCATAGTTTATGTATGGCAGATTTTTCAGCCAAGCAAGAAATATAAAAGTGTCCTACCTGTGTTGTCAGGTTGTCAGTACCTTTCCTCCACATCCTTCAGAGTGTCTAGCAGACTCTTCCATGAAGAAGGAACCATATAGCAATGTCCATCTTGTATCAGCAGTCACTTTCCTGTGTGTCCTGCATGTCCAGTCCATACAGCATAAATCCAAACAGTCCAGGCAAGAACAATATTTTGCCCAAATGGCTGGTCTTGCCATATAGGAGGCAAACTCCAGAACTTTTCAACAAGTACATATAATTGTCTTTAGAGAAATAAATGGAACTTTTAAGCAATTAACCTGGTATGGTCAAAATTTTAATGCATATTACTAAATTTAAATTTATATTTGTAGATATGAGAGCCCACAGCAAACAGTTTACATCTTCCTCTGACCTATTTGCGAATTTTCTTTGAACCTCTATATTGCTTTACATTACCTTTTGTCTCTTTCTCTGATTTTGTCAAACATCCTTAAAATTGACAATACTCCCCTTTTCTATTTTTCATTTTTCCTCTTATCAATGACTCTTACTAGTAGGTTTTGTGGCTGAAGTGAATATCTTATTTATTTATTTATTTAAATCCTGAGTGTACCTTCTTACTGTGGTGCCTTCCCTGAGCATCTCTGCACCCTCTGCACTTTTAACTTTTTGGGTACACCAGCTCTCCTTTGTTGATGCTTAATAAGGATAAGGAGAAACAAATAGGCTGAATCGATTCAGGGAGAAATAACTTACAATATAGAAATAGGAATACTAGCTGTTCCCGGTCCCAAGTATGCCTCCAGATGTACTCCTGTCCCCGTGCTGCAAGCAATAGAGCTCTTTGAGCCTCCTCTTCAAACTTAGTTCCCCCATGTAACTCCTGCTCTGTCTCCACCCCAATTGACATGGTCTATGCCACAGGTGCAAAAAAAGTGATGATCTCACCAAAATCCCCATTTTAGTCTAAAGAAATGATTTAGCCTTGATACAAAAAACTATATACAAAACAGTGAATAACAAGTGTGCTCTAAGAAAAGGAAAATTGAGGACATATAAACTTAAGACATAACTATCTAGAACTAGGTTTAAGGCAAAATGGGGATTACAATAGTGTTGTCCAAAGCTGGAAAGCTTAAGTCTACGAAGAAATATATCTAACTAGGAAGAGAGAATAATACTTGTGATAATTTAATATTCAAACTCATCAAAGACCTGGGAAGAAAAATAACAATACTAGGGTAGGCAGGAAGTGTGGGTGGACAACTTCAAATGGTTCAGCAAGGACAGAAACAGCTACCTGGATAGTCAAGGTCTCACCTCAAGGTTGGTACAGCCAATTATTGCTAATGCCTAGAGTACCTGAGAGACCACAACAAAAGCAAGGAGGTAAAAAGTCTGTCTTACCCTAACTTGGCATGGCTCAGCAGTCTTCTAAGGCCTGGAAATCTACTCAGCATTGTTTCCTTGAGTATCTGATCTTGAATCACAAAACTTTCTAGAGACTTCATTGAATCAGTAAGGCTCTTGCTTTCTCCAACTACAAACGATTCCCTATTTTTAATATTCTTAGGTATTATCTGAATGGCATGTAAACTGCCTTCCAGAAACAATGTTCTATCTGATAGCTTTCCATTATCCTCAGACATGGAATGGATTCTGCTAGTCTTTCCATCTGATATTCCAGTTTTTTAACCTTATTAGCAGCTTCGTTCAACCAGGAGTTAGCTGTTTCTGCCAGCATGTTAATGCAGTGCACTGTTTCTGTTTTGGTTATTGAAGCATTTGACATAGAACAAATTCTGTTTTCTAGTTGGTAATTTTTATGTTCCATGTTTTGTATTCTAGATGTCAGCTCTCTATTTGCATCTCTAATATTCTGAATCTTTTTTTCATCAGGTTGATACCCATTGTCTTTACAAAAAAAAATGTATATATTGGTTAATCCATGATTTTCTTCTGTTAAAATTCCTTCTATATATGAAGTAAAGGAATTTCCAAAATCTTCTATCATAAGATTATCCACCCTAGGTATGGAACAATTGATCTCATATATTATATCATCTTAAATTGTGAAGAATATTGTATTTACCTTAGGTGGAATTCTGCTGTCCTCGAACTTTGATGGTTTTAGTTGTTGAACTCAGCTTTGTGGTGGTAATGCCTGGAGGTGTCCCACCAAATCACATCTGGCAGCAGACAATCCTTCTGATCTTGGTCTCTGAAGAACAGCTCTTAACAAAATAAGGCAAGCAAAATTTTGTTAAACGAATGAGTGAAAGGAGCTCTTGTGCAAATTTCTGAGGACCACAGAGCTAACAGGTGTTGCCTCTTACTGGCACCTTTGGGCCTCAGGAAACACACCAGCTGGGCAGGCGCCAAGTGAGCCACAGCTGCAAATGCAAAGTGGGGAATTGGCAAAAGATGAGCAGTGTGAGCTTTCTCAGGGCTGCGGTGGAGGTAAAGTTGTAGGGCAGTGGCAAATATTCCACAAGCTGTGGTGTGTCCACCTGGTTACTCAAGGGAACCCTGCCCATTCGGGGATGGTGTGAGAAGTGAGCAGAGTCTGCCACCTTGGTGAAAACCAGGTCCAGTAAAAAATCCGGATTCCGCTTCTGACACCAGATATTGATGTTTGATAAGGATCAGGAGAAAAAAAATAGGCTGAATAGATGTTTATTCAGCGAGACATAACTTACAACATAGATGAACTACAGCAGTTTCCCGGTCCCAAAAGCTGTTCCTGTGCTGCAGGAAAGAGAGCTCTCCCAGTATCCTCCTCAAAATCAGTTCCCCCGGGTCACATCCGGCCCTGTCTCCACCCCCCCAATGGGCGTGGTCTATGCCACAGGCTGGGACAAGGTGAATATCTCACTATGAATACTGAATGCTCCATTTAATTCATATGTCAAAATTTAGTCAACCAATGGTGGGGCAATGGCAGAGGTGTTCTATTAATATGTATAAAGAGTAAATAGAAATTGCTTCCCCTAATACTAAAGACACTCCATAACTGCACATATTATCTGCCTTAAGGAACCACATATTTGCACATATTCCCTGCCTGAAGGGTGTCTATAAGCCTGTATGTGCCCAAATATATTGCTTTTAGATAGGAGATATTCACCAAAAAAGGCCCAGACAACCTATGGTAGGAAAGGTAATATATTAGGGACAATAGATGTTATTTGTGCTCTCTGTACCCATGACAAGTTGGAATGGGTTCCCATATAGGATTTCAGACAGGACAGGCAGGCAGAGTTTGTTCCAGAACTGTCACAGGCACTCAGAGAAGCTTTACATGGAATTAGATGATGAGATCCATCTTTAACTACTTGGTGGCAGTGCACATGTTTAATATCAGAACTAAGGAGGCTGATAGTAATCAAAAAATGAAATACAATAATAAAATAAAACACATAAGGAAGAATTAGATTCACCTTAATATGAGTCTCACCATCTGGGAGTATCCTGCATGTATAAAGGGAATTGAATGAGTAGGCTCTCCTTCAGTTACTCCTTGCCCTATTTATGACTACCAAGTTTATAACTTTACTAGCTTTAGAGCTTTCTTCTTTGGACTTGAAGAGTATAACAATGACCAGGTGAGACATGCACCCTGGTGATTTAAACAACTGCTGTGGTCTTCAGATTCCCATTGCTGGCAGCCATTTTTGGAATACCTGAACCACAGCCTATGAGACATTATAATAAATCCACATTCTACATATATGGAGAGATTTATCCTACCATGCCTGTTCAAGCAGAGAACCTCGAAAAATGAAATTACTTTTTGCTTTCTTTTGATTTTAACCTGCTACTGAACATGTGTCAACTATCAATATTGCTCACAAATGCAAACTTCCTAGTTCTGTTCCTCTCCAAGTATTCAATTTTCTAGGAAGACTACTTTTTCCATTACTATGTATTTTCCAAGCATTTCCTCTGATTTTCAGTGATAAAACTCCTTCATTCGTAGAGCCATCATCCAGCTTTCTAGGAGGAAAAGATGATACTATCTTGTTTGTCATCTGAATGCAGCTTCTCTTTCCTGATGTAAGTGCCAGTGGTGGTCCAGTTTTCTTCTAGAAACACATAGTTCAGCCAGTTGGGCAAGATTAGCCCAGATGACAACTGTTTGAAAAGGTAAACACTGTTGTGTTGAGAGGTTGACTGAGCAAGCAAGACATCTGTTTAGGTCCTGACTCATAAAGAAGGAACATAGCTCCTTCTCAAACACATCAATGAGCTTAGGAGATTCATTATCAGCCTGGTGACCTAGACTTAGACCCTCAGGTATTGACAATGAAATAGATTCAGTCCTTTAGCATAATGAAGATGCTTAGGAGAGAATGCAATTGTTTGAATCCAGGGCCTTGGTGGAGGTGTTGCTTCATATCTTGTGAACACTACTTTTCTCACCACATGGAGCTGGGGTTATCGGTCGCAAGTGCACTGAGGGCTTATTCAGTAAAGTTCCTCAGATACACTGTGTTCTCCTCATGATACAATGCATGAGTAGCCTTTGCATGAGCTGGTCAAATTGAAAGATAACTCCCATTTCTTCCATCTCCCCCTGAAAGTAGGGAACTGGAAGAGATTCCTGATAAGAAGCTTACTTAGAATAAGACATAAGTCAAGCAAGATGTCCCTTCCCCAGGCTTTATCTTTTCTTTCCTCTGCCTTTCCTCTTTCACTCATCTTCACACACCTCTACCCCAAGACCTGTCAGTGAAGTGTGAACATCTGTTTCATGTTACTCATATACTATTAAATAATTATGATACTTTTTTTCTGTTGAAGAATTTAATTGCCTTCCTGGCCTTACTTGCTGTTTCTTATTACTATTGAAATTCTTCAAAGTTTCACTTGTAATCTGACCCTGAAAGAATTTTAAATGGCATTACCTATGTAATGCAAAAGTCTGCTTTATAAGCCAGGTTTTTGGCTGTGCTTTCCTTTAACCCCAGTACTCAGGAGACCCAGGCAGCTGATTTCTGTGAGATTGACACAAGTGTCATAAACACAGCTAGTCTCACTACAAACAGCCAGTTCATGCATCTGGGATAGCTCCTGGTTGCACTGCCAGGGTTCCTTGAACAGATCAATTCAAATAATTATCACAGACATTCACAGGGTTTAGTCTGATGCAAGGAAAGTCCTCCAACTCTCAGTCCACAGTCTGTGAATGCTACTAAAAGAGTATTAGGGGATGGGGGATTGTGGGAGTGGGCTTTTCTAGTTAAAAGAAGTATGTCACTGGATGTGGGCAGAGACAGGCATTGACGTTTCTTATATACAGGATGCTGGCCAGTTTGTTGGTGAACATCCTGTTAGCTCTGAGTGAAGATTTAAGGACACTAACCCCCAGTACCACATTCACCTGCAGGCTGCCTTGCCCTACCCATAATGATGATTAACTGAATCTTTGAAATATTAAGTGAGACAACTCAAATAAATGTTTTCTTTTTAAGAGTTCCCATGGTATGTTGTATCTCTTCACAGCAATAAAATCCTAAGAAAGACAGATGTGGGTACCAGGGGCTAGGATATTGCTGTGAGAGGCTGGCCCTATCATAAAATTTCTTTGATTATTTTTTCATGAGTATAGTTGATCTGCTAGCTTGTGTCTCCCATTATGTCTATTCATTTTGATTTTCTTTCCTCAGTGCTATAGGCTTTTTAAAGGGCCAAAGAAATATCTATGTGAACTTCCAATTCAGTTTCCTTCTAAGGAAACTTGATGAATACATTATAATGTCCATGCAATGAAATAATGTGGGAAGCACCAGAATTATATGACTATATTGTCAAAGAAGCAGACATTTACAATGTGTTTATCACACTTCCTGTTTGACCCCTGAGAGAACTTGAGCAAGCCTGAAGCTGTTGGCTAGAACTCCTTGCCCCAAGGCTGTTTTGGTACTCCTCCTGTATTGATAGCACACCTCATGACAGCACACCTCATGACAACACACAGCTCGTAGGGAGGAGCTAAGCCTAAAATTCCTGTAATTTTCCACTGTGCTGTAAGTCAGTATTTAAGACCATTCTTTCCCCTCAGTAAACTGCATTTGGTGTTCCCTCATTGCCATTGAATGAATGACGCTCTGTCTTGTCTTTATTTCAATCTCTAGGCCTTCGCCCGATTTGTGGAACACATCCTGGCACAGGTGCTACATGTGTAGGTCCCACCAAGATTGGGAAAGAAAGGATCATCTATGAGATGAGATCACCCTTGAAGGCTGGCCCGCAAAAGTAAGTGAATGAGGGTGTATTGAAGGATGAGTGCCAGTAACTGTAAGGAAATGCTCAGTGGACTATTAGTGGCCCTATTGAAAGACAGGACAAAAACAAGACAGGTAAAGAATTCATTGCAACAATTTCAAAGAAAAAATGGCAGAGATGAATAGGACTTTTGAGGAATTACAAGATTTAGAATCTGAACAATCTATCAGGGGAAAAGAGGGATCCCAACTAAGAGATGATAGTCATGCTATAACTGATGAACTGGATACTTTGGAATCAGAAACTGAAGCTGGTGAGCGTATATGCCAACTGCCAAGACACAACCCCTTTTGTGATTCTGATTCTTTTTGTAGGTCCTCTGTACCTCGAGTGTTAAAGGATGAGGCCAAAAATTTAATAACCATGGTAGAAGCGTTAGAATAGGAAAGACAAGTGTTTCCAGTGATTGAGACACTGAATCTGGAGGATACCATGGTAAGGGAGCACAGCCCATTAAATTTTAAGGATATAAAACAGCTTAAAGAGGCTTTCACTGTTTATGGGCCCCATGCTCCTTTTACTCAGACAATTTTTGATTCTTTTGCAGCATTAAATTGCACCCTTAGTGATTGGATGCAGTTCTATAGACTTGTGCTGAGTGGGGGTGACTATTTGCTCTGGAGAGGCAAATTTCAAGAATTTTGCAAGGAAACCACACAAAGTAATGCTGCTACTGGATTTCCTGCTAGGAATTTAGATATGCTCACACTCACTAGGCAATATTCTACACTTGCAGCTGAAATTTTTTTTGACCCAACAGTCCATGCACAAAATGCTGTTGCTGCTACTAGACCTTGCAAAGCCCTGCCTAATAAGGCTGTAGGAGATCAACTATCTAAGGTATGGCAGGGACTGTCTGAGCCCTATTCAGATTTTTCAGACCGCCTCCTACAGCTGCCAGGCCACATATTTGGTGATGTTGGAAATGCCGTGCCCGTTGTTCAACAATTCACATTTGAAAATACAAACAAGTTTTGTAAAGAGGCTTTAAGTCCCCATAAGGCCAAAAGTCTTAATGAGTATGTATGCATATATTGGGACATAGATCTTCATCACATTTATGGGCCAGGTTATAGCTTCAGTCATGCAAATAGGTGGGAAGGATGGAGGAGCCAGACAAAAGAATTGCTTTGTGTGTGGACAACCAGGATATTTCAAAAGGAATTGCTGTGGCTCCAGAATGTAGTACTCAGTTTCCTAAATGGTCAGCTGATAGACATACAGGTCTTTTTTCAACTTTTGTAATAACTCATAACTCTGTTAATCTTTGGGGAAGAGATGTGCTTTGGCCATGTGAGCAGTTCTTACTACTGAGCCTGTGAAAAATATGCTGGCTGACCAAGGTTATATACAAGGAAGAGGACTGGGTAAATTCCCCCAAGGTGACCCTCAGTCTGTTGTATCTAAAAATTTAATTATCAAAAGCAAGTGAGATCACTCTGAACTGGGAAATTTTCCCTAGGGGCTATTGCTATGCACCTTGGTCCCATTTCTATTATCTGAAAAACTGATGACCCAGTATGGGTGGAGCAATGGCCACTATCTATTGAGAAATTACAGGCTGCACATCAACTTCTAAAGGAACAATTAGAGGCAGGACATATTGTTCCTTCTACGTCCCCATTGAATACTCCAATCTTTGTTATAAAGAAAAAAATCTGGAAAATGGAGACTCCTACAAGATTTCTGAGCTGTTAATGATTGAATGCAAATTATGGGAGCCACATACCTGGCTTACCATCCCCTGTAGGTATCCTCAAGGTTATCATTTGTTATTTATAGAGCTAATAGATTACATTTTTAGCATTGCCTTGCATCCTGAGGGTAGTGAGCGATTTGCATCTGGCATACCTTCTATTAATTTTTAAAAGCCTTAAAAGAGATATCAATGGGTGGTATTGCTTCAAGGAATGGCCAATGACCCACAATTTGTCAAATTTATGTATCATTGGCCATTGCCTCCATTACAGAGAAATTTCAATCCCTGTATATTTTACATTATATGGATGATATTCTTTTAGCCAGCCCGGATTCTAAGGAAATGAAAGAGGCTTTTGGAGAAATACAACATAATCTTCAACTAGCTGGCTTAAGAATAGCCCCAGAAATTGTGCAACAAGAATTTCGCTATCAATACCTTGGTCACCTATTGTTATATTCTGGTATCAGTCCTCAAAAGATTACTTTAAGCCTGGATAATCTGACCAAAATTAATGATTTTCAAAAATTATTGGTAGATACAAATTGGGTTTAATCTAGTTTGGCCCTAACCACTGGACAGCTTAGACCCTTATCTGATATTTTACAAGGAGATTCTGATCCCACTTCTCCTCACTCCTTAATGCCTGCTGCATGAGAATACATACAATATTTGGCAAATGGATGTCACTCACCTGCCTTAAGCTAGAAAATTAAAATATATGCAAGTTTCTGTGGATACATATTTTAAGGTGTTTTTTTGCATCTCTAACCTGGGGAGAAAAGATTAAAGATGTCATGTCTCATTGTTTACAGGCCTTTGCCTATATGGTGTTCCTGATATCTTAAAAACAGACAATGGCCCCACATATGCTAGTCATCGCTTCTTGGCCTTTTGCAAGGAACATCATATCAATCATGCATTTGGCATCCCACATAACTCTATGGGACAAGCCATCGTGAAACACACTCATGCCACACTTAAACAATATTTTAATAAAATAAAAAGGGGGAATATAGGCTCTTCCTCAATTCTCAATTATCCACTATACTTTTTAATTTAAATTTTTTGACTGTAGATAAAAATAACTTGCCTGCCATGGAGAAACATTGGAACAAACCCTCCCAAACATTGGGATGGGTCAGATGGAAAGACATAATTACACGACTATGGCAACCGCCCACCCCCACTATTAGCTAGGGTCGGAGGGGCTGTTTGTGTTTTTCCCCCCAGAAACAGAGAAACCTATTTGGATACCAGAACAACATGTTCGTCCTGTGGATCCTAATCAGGAATCTAATCCTGCTGTACTGGAATCCTTGGCCCATGGAGGAACAAGTGGTTTGGGCCTTGGTGAGGAACCACACATCCTGATGCCAGTTAGTCAGGAGAGAACATTCCCTGTGACTACTGGTTGCCAATGTAACAATAGAAACTTCATTACTGAGTAATTTGACTTTCCTGACTCAGGGGAGCCTTGGCTTCCAGAGAGTGCTTAATTTTTCTCAATTGCCCAATGGGTGATTCTTGGTTTTATGCATAGCTTTGAGTAATGACTCCCTTGCTGATTTTCACCCCAATGCCAGCATGAGCAATTGCTGGGGACTCAGAGATGTCCTATAACATTAACTTCTAGCAGGAACAGGAAAATGCTGCTATGTGGCCCCTATATCAGGGCCCCTATGCTGGAAGCACCCCAGGAAGTTATGACTTGCATAGGCACTTGTCTTGGAGACACTGTGCTCCACCTTTAAAGGATCCTTGGGGGGAGGGAAAATCTTTCAATAGTTCTTCTACAACCTTCTTCCTGAGCAATTTATGGTCCCCATGAGACACCAGTGACCTGGTAGTTCGAGTTCCTGACCTCGCCCAATGATAATGGAAGACCGACTTGGGGGAGAAGAAATTATCCTCTACAGCCAAGAAGGGACTTTGATTTCACTGCTGCCATCATTCCTGTCATTGCTGTGTAAGTGACTGTCGCTGTCATTGCAGGGATTGCTTTCGCTCAGTTCTCTGCCAATGTAGAGACTGTTAACCAGCTGGCGGGCAGAATCAGTGAAGCCCTAACTGTAGAGAATGTCCTGCTTGAAAGCTCGTATTGGATTTGGACTCTCTTATTCAGTTTAGACTTATATCACCAAACTGCCTCACTTCAGGAACAATTAGGGAATTTGGGTTGGTATAGCAGGCCTCCTGCTTTCATTCTGTCATTCCTCTTGTATCACCTTGATTGGAATGCAAATGTCTCTGTAGGGGTCAACAGCCTCAATGCTGGCAGGGCCTTGTCTTTTGTAAATTTTACCAGTATTTTGGCTGACCAGAGAGTAGAGGTCAATAAGACCTGAATTACTCCTATTTCAGCAGATGGCAGGTGGAATGCCATGGCCCAGATTGGAGGTTGGTCACAGATTTTGAATGGCACATTGTCTCTCAGCAAGTTGGAGCCAGTAGTGGTTGGGGTAGGGATTCTTCTGCTATGCATGGTCTGACAGTTCTTTTCACAAAAGAAACACAGTCTGGCCCATGGCTCTCCCAATAATCATGAGGTCTGTTAAACAGATGCTGCAGAAATGAGGTACCCCCATGACGGGCAACTTGCAGTGAAGTCCCCCAGCCTAAAACATGAGGTTGCTGGGGACCCTGAAGACCGGTAAGGGGTGCCACACTCTGCGAGACCTAAGCTAGGGGGTCTCTCATAGAAAATAAAAAAGGGGGAATTGTCAGAATTAAGACCTAGACTAAGAATTTACTCCCCCTCCATCTGCCCTCAGGGCAGGCAGCTGTAACAGCTGGAAAACAGGAGACATGTTTTGTAATGCAAGATGCTATTGTTCCTTTGGCTTCTGCAACCCTGAATGCACACTAACCTGTTCTTGGAACCTGAGATGACTAACCAAAGGTCTGGTTCCCCCTCCTCCATCTAGTGCTGTGGTATATAAGCTAGCCCCCAGACTAAAAGGGAAATAATGAAGAACCTTCTTAATATAAAGCAAGAGTCCTGTGTTCTTAACATCTACACAATCCCCAGCTTTTCGGGCTTTGACAGCAGCGCAGGCACCACACAGAGATGTGTCATTAGATAGCTACACACGTGGTCAAGCGCCAAGTCACACAAATAAGCCGTTAGTTAGCCCACCCACACAAAGCCACTAGTTACTACATACACTCAGTCACAAGTTAGTCACACACCTAAGACATTAGTTAGCCATACAGGCAGGAAATGAAGTATGCAAGGTCATCCATAAACAGGCAGCAGTGGGACACAGATTTAATCCCACCTTTTAGGAGAAAGATACATGTACCTATTAGCTCAGTGCCACTTTGGCCTATTAGATAAAGAGCGATTGGAGAAAAAGGGAGAGCGTTAGGGAGATATCTAGAGAGAAACAAAGGGAGAGGAAGAAGGAAAGCCATTAAAAAGGGGAGAGAGGGAGGGAGAGAGAAAGACTCCACCTAAAAGAGAAACTGCTAACAGAAATGTTATCCCAGCATTGAGATGGCATGCCTTTAATCCCAGCACTGTCTATGCTGAGATAGGAGGGATATGGCTGGACAGAGGGGAATATTATGTGGGAGGAGACAAGAGGGCTTGCAGTGAGGGTATTCAGTCTGAGCAGTCATTCTGAGCTTTCATAAAGACAGCAGTCAATGGAGAAGGCCTTGTGACAACAGGATAGGTCCTTTGGTCTGAACACTGGTAGAGGTAAGAACTCTAGAGGCTCACATGCTGTGCTTCTGAGATCCATCAGCTTTCACCCTCTGAGAGCTGACTCCAAATTTTATTATTAATATCTGTCAGAACTTGTGCTGCAAATGTTGTTCTCTCTAGGGAAGTGTGACTTTTTTGAAGTCAGTATAGGCAAGTTTTCAACATATTAAAAATATGTTATTTTGATTTTCAAAACTATCAATTATCAGTATCGTTTTAATATCTGATTTAAGTGCATTATTGCTTTTATCAGTGATTGTTTAATGCTGTCCAATATTTGTAGGTTTTATGTGTTTCATTTCCTTCCTCTAATGTGATGTTGATTATTTATTTCTGTGTAGAAAATTCTCCTGTAGTTTAGACTTGCCTCATTAATGTAATTGATAATTGCATTAAACTTTTTTTTTTTTATTTTGGCAGAAAATAAGGATGATAAATATTGTATTCTCAAAGTAAGCTGCTTCCCTTTTTTTAGAGAAATCTTGATCAAATATCAGTTCCCATTAAGTTGGTTGCAGTTTTTTGTGGGGGGAATATATGACAAGGGCAGGCAATAATTTTAGTCAATAGAAATGTAACATCTCAAGGGCAACAATTGAGGGAAATGTCATATATATATATATATATATATATATATATATATATATATATATATATATATATTTTACATGTTGATCCCAGTTCTCACACCCTCCCTCCCACTGACACTCCCCCCCCTAACTTGTACCCTGACCTCCCTCCCCTCCCATCGCACAATGCACATTCCACAGGTAGGGCTATGCTATCCAGGTGGGGTCATGTAGATCTGTCAAGTAATTTGAAGTAGGGACTAGGACTTCTCTCTCTAGGTTAAGGCCATATTGCTCCATGTGGGATGTGTCTGCAAGGTCTTTTTGTGTACTATGAATACATCCCGGGCCCACTCTATCAGGTCCCTTAGACTGCTCAGTCCTTCTAGCTGAGAACCATATTCAGGGGGATCTGAGTCAGTCCCATGCTGTATTCCCAGCTATAAATCTGGGGGGGGGCAATTAGCTCCTCCTAGTTCAGGTCAGCTGTCTCTAGGTGTTTGTGCAATCTGGTCTTGTCACTCTCTGCATCTGGATTCTAGTATAACTCACTGTTTAGTTATGGGTGTTTTATTCTGTTTCAAACAGTGTCTAGATCAGGACTCAATGATGGTGGATAAGTCAGTTGTTGATCGCACTATTAGGGAAGGACATTTATGGTGGCCTTTTCATGGTTGCTCTAATTATTAGTTGGAATCAGCCTTGTAGGTCTCTAGAACTTTATTTTGGTTCAGTTTTCTCTTCAAACCAATAATGGCTGCCTCTTTTATATTCCCTCTGTCTCTCTGTCTCACTGCCTCTCTCACTCTCTCTCTCTCTCTCTTCTGTCTTTATTCCTATGCAGACTGAATCTTCCTAGTCACACATGCTTTCCTCTCTTCCCTTTCACTTTCTCCTATTTCTTTCTCCATTCACTGCCCCCCCAATTCCCATGTGCTCTGGGGATCTTCTCCTTTCCCCCCATGTGTGAGGGACCTTATAGGAATCTCTGTAGTCTTCTACACACAGTCATCCAATTGTTCCAGCACCGTTTGTTGAAGATGCTGTCCTCGCCCCCATTGTATAATTTTAGCTGTTTTGTCAAAAATCAGGTGTTCATAGGTGTGTGGGTAAATATCAGGGTTTTCAATTTGATTCCATTGGTCTACCTGTCTATTTTTTTGCCAATACCAGGCTGTTTTCAGAACTATAGCTCTGTAGTAGAACTTAAAGTCAGGAATGATGATGCCTCCTGAAGTTCTTTTAATGTAAAAGGTTGTTTTGGCTATCCTGGGTCTTTTGATTTTCCATATAAAGTTGATTATTATCCTTTCAAGGTCTGTGAAGAATTGGGGGATTTTAATGGAGATTTCATTGAATCTGTAGATTAGTTTTGGCAAGACTGCCATTTTTACTATGTTTATCCTACCTATCCAAGAACATGGGAGATTTTTCCATTTTCTGGTATCTTCTTAAATTTCTTTTCTTTAGAGCCACAAAGTTCTTATTATATATGTCTTTTACCTGTTTGGTAAGCATTACACCAAGATACTTTATGTTGTTAGTGGCTATTGTAAAGGGAGATGTTCCATTTCCAGTTTGCTGCTCCTCATCTCCTCTGCTTCCCCTACCTCTCATCTGTTGCGTGGGCAGGATGTCTACTAAGTTTCTCCCTTCATCCACTTGAGGCAGGACTAAGACACCTCTCCACCCCACACAAACCTATGTCTCACCTGAATGAGGTATCTCTTCATATATAATGGGCTATACTAACTCAGTTTGTGTGTTAGAGTTAGAACTCATTTATTATCTTAGAATCACCATTGTCACATATATTAAGGGAGCATAGTTTAGTCTTATGTAGTTCACCTGTTATCAAATCAGATTCTGTGATCTCTCACTAGCTTGGGTCAGCTTATTTGGCAGTTTTTGCCATCATAGTCTTGAGTTCTTTGTTTTTATTATTGCTCCTGCTTCCCTGTGATTGTACTCCAGGAGCTTGGCCAAATGATTACCTGTGCATTTATTCATATGTTTCTATCTGTTTCTGCAAGAGTGTAATTGATTCTCAGCGGTTTTAGATTGTTGGTTGGGTATTATCTACTTTATATCTACTACACACTTATGATTACTGTATATATTATGTATCTTTCTGAATTTTGGGTACTTCTCTTGGTAGTTATTTTGGTTCTGTCCATGTACCTAGAAATTTTAGGATGTTACTGTTTTTGAACACTAAGGACTAAGGAGTATGCCATTGTGTACATATTCCACATTCTCTTTATCTGTTTTTCAGTTGATAGTCATATAGGTTGTTTCCAAGATCTGGCTATTATGAAAAATGTGGCTATGAACATAGATAATCAAATGTCTTTGTGGTATAATTGAGCATGCTTTAGGTATACTACTTCATATCCATATGTTGTTTACCTAGTCTTGTCCCATTGCCACACAAGCCCCAAATAACACACAGAGACTTTGTATTTTATATAATATGGTTGGCCTGTTACTTGTTTCTTATTGGCTAGCTCTGTCTTAATTATTAACCCATTTCTGTTTATCTAACTATTTTCACATGGTTATCTTACTGAGAGCCGGCTGGCGTCCTGCTCTCTCCAGACTCCATCTTGACTCCTCCTTCCTCCTTCCTCTTTCCTCTTTGTCTCCTAGTTCCACCTCTCTTGCTTTCCTCTTGGCCAACAGTGCTTGATTACTTAACCAGTATAAGAAACATGTTTGCAGCATGACATGTCCCATCACTGGTGGGTGATGCTTTATCTATGTCAAAAACACATATATGAGTGAGTACATACCATGTTCCTCATTTTTTTTTACAGGGTTACCTCATTCAGGATGGTTTTTTCAAATTCCCTCCATTTGCCTGTGAACTTCAAGATTCCATTTTTTTCCCACACAGAGTAGTATTCCATTGTGTTAATGTGCCACAACTTTGTAATCCATTCTTCAGTTGACGGGCATCGAGG
Organism: Phodopus roborovskii; assembly: GCF_943737965.1. Classification (NCBI taxonomy): domain Eukaryota; kingdom Metazoa; phylum Chordata; class Mammalia; order Rodentia; family Cricetidae; genus Phodopus; species Phodopus roborovskii. Next base: position 24,524 of record NW_026126476.1, read on the forward strand.
TTGTTTTCAGGTTCTTGCTACAAACATAGTTGAACAGATCTTTTTGTTGTATGGATGTGGTTCATTTAGATATATGCCAACTAGTGGGATTGCCTGATCCAGTAATTGACTGATTTTGATTTTACTGAGCATCCACCATAATTATCTCCAAAATGGCTGTACAAGTTTGCACCCCAACAGCATTCAAGGAGGGTTCCCCTTTCTCCACATCCTCTCCATCATAAGTTGTCATTGGTGTTAATAATTTTAGCAATTCTACCAGGAGTAAGACATTATCTAAGAGTTGTTTTCATTTGCATTTCCCTGATAGCTAAGGATGATAAGCATTGTCTTAAGTGTCTTTCAGCATTTTCTATTTCCTCTATTGATAATTCTTTATTCAGTTCTGTACCCCATTTTTTTTTATGGCAATTTGGTGTTTTGGTGACTAGCTTCGTGTTTTCTCTGTATATTTTTGAGATCATCCCTCTGTCAGATATAGGATAATAGAAGTCCATTTCCCAGTCTCTGGGCTGCTGTGTGGTCTTACCAACTTCCTTTGCCATACATAAGCTTCTCAGTCTTTCTGCAGTGTTATATACACACCAACAGGCAGTTATGCCAGCAACATTTTTTAAAGATGTGATCCTCCTCCCATTGTATAATTTTAGCTGTATTGTTTTGTCAAAAATCAGATGATCGTAGGTGGGTGGGATATTATCAGTTTTTGATTTAATTCCTTTTGTCTACCTATATATTTTTGTGTCAATACAAAGCTGTTTTCAGAACTATAGTTCTATAGTACAGCTTCAAGTTGATGATGGTGATGCATCATGAAGTTTGTTTATTGTACTTGGTTGTTTTGGCTATTCTCAGTCTTTTGTTTTTCCATTTAATATAGGCTATTATACTTTCAAGCTAAGTGGATAATTCTGCTGGGATTTTGATGGAGATTGCAATGAATTTTTAGATTTCTTTTGGCAAGATTTCTAACTTTACTATATTTATCCTACATATCCATGAGCATGGTAGATCTTTCTGTTTTATGGTATCTTCTTTAATTTACTTCTTTAAAGACCCAATATTGTTGCTATATAAATCTTTCACATGTTTGATAAGCATTAGTCAAAAATAATTTATGTTGTTTGTGGCTATTGTAATGGGTAATATTTCTCTGATTTCTTTCTGAGCCCCTTTGTCATCTGTATATTGTAGGGCTACTGATTTTTTTGACCTTCCCTTGTATCCTGCTCATTTGCTGAATGTTTATGTCAACTGTAACAGTTCCCTGGTAGAGCTTTTTGTGTCCTTTATGTAAACTGTCATATCATGTGCAAATAATGATAGTTTGACTTCTTACTTTCCAATTTGCATCCGGTAGACTTCCTATTGTTGTTTTACTCCTTTTGCAAGAACTTCAAGTACAATATTGAAGAGCTATGGACAGAGAACAGACTTATCTTGTTCCTGATTTTAGAGAAATCACCTTAAGTTTCTCTGCATTCTGTTTGATGTTGGCTGTTGGTTTACTGATTATTCCTGTCTCTCCAAGACCTTTATCATGAAATGGGGTTGAACTTTATCAAAGGCTTTTTCAGCATCCAGTAAGATGATCATGTGGTTTTTCTTTTTCAGTTTGTTTATATGGTTGATCACATTGATAGATTTTTCAAATGATAATGTAGAGAGCTGCGAAGTGCCATGCCTTAAAGATGGCACTGGCTTCCCCTTCCACCTTCCAGATGGTGAGCGCTCTCTGTCATAAATAAGTCATTATTTGGCTAAGCCTGTTCAGCATGCCTGCTTCCCTATAAGAGCATCCTATCTGCCGGGTCCACATTGCTCACTAGGGTTGGTCAGCACAAGGGGATTTAACCCCGTGCTGGACTTTCCCGGGATTTAGAAGAAGAAAGATGTTCAAGGATACTGATTAAACTGCTAGAAGATCTCCCCTGAGTTGTGTCTTCCTTGCTGATTTAGGTTGGATGCGACATGATAAACCATCCCTGCAATGCAGGAATGAAGCCTACTTTGTCACTGTGGATGATTTCCCTGATGTGTGCCTGGATTTGATTTGCTAGCATTTTATTGAGGCGTTTTTCATTCGTGTTCATGAGGGATATTAGTCTGTAGTTCTCTTTCTTATTTGTATCTTTTTGTGTCTTTTGTACCTAGGTACTTGTGGCCTCATAGAGTTTGGTAATGTGCCTTCTGTTCCTATTGTGTGGAACTATTGAGGAATATTGGTATTTGCTTTTCTTTGGATTTCTGGTAGAAGTCTGCACTGCAGCCATCTTGCCCAGGGATTCTTTTGGTTGGGAGGGTTTTGATGACTGCCTCAATTGTGTTATATTCTATTGGTCTATTATCCAGAGATTCCTCCCTGCCACATCAGTTGGCGAGACATGGGGAGGCCTGGCTGGGACCCCAGGCCATGCACCACAGTGCACTACAGGACAGCCCAAGAGAAGGGACAATGTGCCTTCTATCCAATCCACCAAAACCCACAAAAACTTGGAGAGAGAGAATTTGAGAGAACTTGAGGGAGGGGCGGAGAGATCTTGAGGAGCCAGAAATGGAGAGCAGGTCATGAGCAGTGTGCTTATGTTTGATTGGGGGTGGTGCGTGGGGGGAAGGGGTTGCAGCTAGGCAGGCAGGGATGGTGTGCATGGGCTAATGTGTTTATAGGATTTTCTAAATGGACTGTCAAAGTGCACTATTAATGGTAAAAACCTACATTATTGGGCAGGGGAATAAGAGTTGAGAGGTGTGTTGCACATGACATGGGCCAGTCGGTAGCTCCAGGAGGGCATGGAGGGGGCTTTTAGAGACAAATCAGGTGAAAGGGGAAGCAGATGGAAAGGAAGATGGAGGGATGGGGGGGGAGGGATTGAAAGCATGCTTTCCCCATGCTAGCTAGGGCTAGCCACATCAGAGTCTCAAGGATGGCAGTGTCTGTTCCCCTCTCAAGGCAGCAAGACATGGGGAGGCCCCCTGGGACCCCGGGCCCTGCACCACAGTGCACTACAGGGACAGCCCAACTGAAGTTACAATGTGCCTTCTATCCAATCCACCAAACCCCATACAACCTAGGAGAGAGAGAATTTGAGAGCACCTGGGGAAGAGCAGAGAGAGCATGAGGTTTGCACTAAGCATGCTCTGTTCTATGATACCAGACAGACCTGAAGCACTGCACCATCCACCACAACCAGAGCATTACGTGCCCAAATGAGGTAGAGCTGTGCATGAAGTGAAGGTGAGGGTGGCCAGGCCCAAGGGAGGGGACTGCAGAATGCCTGTTTGTGGTGCTGTGGTGGTGGCCTGGAGCATTGAACTCACCTAAGCCATGGTTCAGCAGGCAGTGGCAGTGGCAGTGGCAGTAGAGCAGGGATGAGTCATCAGTGCAGTGATGAAAAGATGGCGGGGCTGTGAGTGGGCTGGGGCTGTGAGTGGCCTGCACTTGTGATGGTGATCCTGAGTTTGGAACCTAGGAATGAGTGGTGGAGCCACTGCTAGCTGGGCCTGTTTTCTGCCCACTCATAGAACCTTCGGCCCGCACATTTTCTCCCGGGTCTCACTTTTGGGCAGGGGCCTCTTTCCAAATGCTTGAGGCACAGAATAGACCCCATATCTAGCATTGCAAGATTACAGCAGCCACACCCACCACTGCCTAAGCTCCTGGCACTCGACTCCTGCATGGTAGTCCTTGTCATTCCACTGGCTCTTCGCAGTGACTTGAAGCCTACACCTCGTAGGAAATAGATACAGTTTTATGGCAGCTATAATTCTGTTGGTTTAACTTTCCGGAGTTCCTGCGTATAAATCGCTTGTATCGAGTGTTTTCATTGCTAAGTTATATGCGTTAGTGTCTTGGAATCAGTGTGCATATAATGCAAGAGTAACCCTACAATTATATATTCTCAGGTCTTACAGAACCTCATAGTTTGAGAACAAATGCTGATGCACGATGCAACTGATTTATACAAAATGAACTTTGGCAAGGAAAAAAACAATAACTGTAGTGGGATATTCACTTTGTCTCCTTCTGTGGCTCCACCCACAATGGGCGTGGTCAGTGAATGGAGACATGTGCTCGTATCCCACTTCTGACACCAGATATTGTGGTCAAATAAGGATGAGGAAAAACAAATAGGTCGAATAGATGTTTATTCAGGGAGAAATAACTTACAACCTAGACAGGTGAAAACCAGCAAGTTCCACCAGATGCTCTCCTCTCTGTGACCCATCAGCAAGAGAGTGTTCCCCCTGCTCCTCCTCAGAACTTCCACAGGTTCCTTCTGCCCCTGGCTCCACCCCAAATGGGCGTGGCCAGTGCCACAAAAATAGACAATGTGAATATCCCACTACAAATAACCTCATTGTTTTTTATCATGCTTTTAACATAATCAAAGTTGATGTTTAAATATAAGGAAGTGGCATCTAGTAAGTTCACAAAGCTTGTTCTAGTTTTTGTTTTGTTTTAATAGTCATTAGTTTATCAGGAGACTTGGTGCAGCCTTCTGATTTCTGATGCCACAGAGAAATTTCTCCTGTTGAAAAGTTGATGTGACCACCTCTACTTTTGCACTGACATAATACCACTTCTGACCATGAAAATTGGTTACTGGCTTGTATGTAGCAGCTCTTAAATCAGCAGCATGAGCAGTATTATGAAAAAAAAAAATTCCCACTCATTAGGATGTTTTAAGAAATGTGTCTTTTAAAAGAAATCTCTCTTTAAAAAGTGAACAAATAAACTCTGTCAGACCACTAATGTTAAGCTGTTTATGCTTTACATATTTATGAGTTCAGCCCCTTTCTAATTTTCTGACTCACTTCAATGACAAAATTTTAATTCCTTTCACTTGAGCAATGTTCTATTTGTTAAATAAAGAATTGTTTTATTCTGAACATAATTGAATTTATATAGTTCATGACATATTTTGTAAAATATAAAAAGACTTAAAAATTGGGTTCTTCTTAGAATAATTTTGGAATAATGCCCCAAATGTGTCCACATTTATGCATTATATGTATAGCCATTGATGATTTATTTGATTGTTCTAATTCCCGTTTATTTGCCACAGGCATTACATTGAATATGCTCCTTTTTTCTTTGTCTTTTTTTGCTTTTGAAGGGTGCTGTTGTTAAGGAAGGCTTCCTTATCAAGGACTTAATAAAATGTCTTTGATGAAGCTTGTGCATTTAGGTGGGTATAAATCTTGGAAGATTTTCTTTAGAATATTATTTTGCATGTAAACACAAACTGTGTTTGAATTTGAATGTATTTCTTTCTATTAACTTTATGGGGAAGACAAAAATTCTGTTGAAGGGAAGTCTAGTCAGTTCCTTGAAAGTGCATTGCCCTGGTAAACAAGGACTGACTAGGTCCCTGTGATGTCAAAGAGTTGCTGCTTTGTTGGTGCTAATTTTAAGAAAAATTCTGCTAGGGAAGTTCCAGTTTCTGCTGCATTCACCATCTAGTGAGATCTGATGTGTGAAGTTGTTTTGATTTGGCACACAGCATGTTCAATGATGGTTACTCACCTCATAAAGACATGCACAAGCATCTATTGGACACAGAGCAGATGACACCTCTTGTTTTGTAGTGTATCCTGGTTTCCTTTCCTGTAAATGTGGTCAAGAAGGAATAGGAAGATGACGACAGGCAAAGAATATTTTAGAAGAAGAAAAGAGATACCCTAAAAGTGGGAGCCATTATAGATCTAAGGAGAAATCTGGCACTAGGAAAATTCCCTGAGACCTACAATAATGAAAACAACAAACAATGTAAGCACTAGTAGAGAGGCTATCTTTAATCCCCTTCCAAGGTAACAAGATTCATAACTACCTTATATGCCATCCTAGAGCCTTCGCCTAATAGCTGATGGGAGCAGAAGCAGACACCCAAAGCTAAACACTGAGACAAACTTATGGAATACAGTTACAGAGAGGGAGGAGTGATGAGCAAATGTTTCAAGACCAGGCTGAAAAAATCCACAAAATAAGATGACCTGAACAAAGCATAACTCATGCAAACCCAGTCTGATTGCTGGGAAACCAGAATATGACTGTAACAGGACCCCTGAATGTAGGTGTTATTAGGAGGACTGGGCAATCTATGGGGCCTTTAGTAATGGATCAGTATTTATCCCTAATATATGAAGAAACTTTTGGAGCCTATCCCCCTTAAAGGGATACTTTCTCCCCCATAGACATATGGGGGAGGCCCTAGGCAATGATCCAAATGATATGACACACATTTAAGACTCCTGTGGAAGGCTTCACCCTCTCTTGGGAGCACTGGTGGGATGGGGTTGGGTGGGGGAAATGGAAGAGGATGGGTAGATGAGGGAACTGGGATTGACATGTAAAACAAACTTATTTCAAATTCATATGAAAAATGAAAAAGTAATACCATATTTGTTTTTAAAAAACATTTCCAAGGGGGGGAAAACCAAGGAAAGAAGGATGGTAGAAAAAAGGAATAAAGAAAGAATTAAAGAAGTGAAGAAATTTATAAAAGTAAAATTAATAAATGCATATGAGGAGGAAATAATATTAAAAGATAAAGGATTTAAAGTGATTGGGGAAAGGTAGGTAGAAAAGAAGATGCAATCATGAATAAACAAATGAAGCTAGAACAAAAAACTGAGTAGGTAATATTTGCTATCTAAGGGAAGATATTTTAGTGAATGTATTTTAGATTGCATAACAACAATTACCGGTAAAGTGGCCATACATATGCTAAAGAAAAGGCATGTATTATTGTTTAAAATATAATGAAGGTTTTGCTATAGTATAACTTATCTAAAATTGATGTTAATTGTCTTATTTCAGTGGGAGGACTATTTCATCCCATACTCAGAAACCCTTGTTCATCACCTGTTAGGTGGATGCCTTTTGGATTTTCCTGCATATACCTCCTCACCGCTAGTGTTGAAGCTTTTAGATCGTGTTTGGATTATCACAATTTTATTAATGGAAAGGACATGACATAAATGTGATGGTGGGAGTCCACAAATCAAGGGGAAAATATAATAATATTAAAATTAAACAGTGAAGAAAAACAAACAGCAAACCCAAGGAGGAGTTAAAAAAAAATGTTCCTATTAGGAACATTTCTTATATAGGAATGTTCAGTTCCTGTAAAGGCACTGAAAAAAATAGTCAGAATATGTTTTCTCCCCTGGACATGTGGAATGATTTGCTTTAAAAAGGAAAGGAACAGCTAGGACACTGAGTGGGTCTCCATTATCACAATAACTCTCCATTATTACTATAACCCTCCCCCTGCCCCTAGGCTAAGGGAGTATCCCTTCATGGGGAATGTGCTCCAAAAGTCCTTTCCTGTACTAGGGATAGATCCTTGTTCCACTATCAGAGGTCCCTTAGACTACCCAGGCATTCTAACTGGGACCCACATTAAGGTTGTCTGATGCAGTATAAAGCTGTTGTCCCAAATATCAGTTGGGGATTCATGAACTCCCCCTTGTTCAGGTAAGCTGTCTCTGTCGATTACTTTAGGTTGGTCTTGACCCCTTTTCTTATCATTTAACCTCTCTGCAACTGCATTACAGGAGTTCAGCTCAGTGATTAGCTGTAGATATATGCTTATGTCTACATAAGTTATGACAACAGGGCTCTATTTTGGCAGATAAGTTAGTTATCAATCTCCTTAGGAGGGAAGTGCATATAAGGTAGACTTTCCACTGTTGCTCAGATTGTTATGTGTGGCCATACTTGTAGGTCTCTGGACATTTTTCTAGAGTCAGCTTTCTTTTCAAACTCATAAGGCTCCCTCTATTATGGGATCTCTCTCTCTCTCTCTCTCTCTCTCTCTCTCTCTCTCTCTCTCTCTCTCTGTCTATTTTTCCTCTGGTCTGTTACCCAACCAAATTTTTCTAGTCCCACATGTTCTCCTCACCTAATATCTCTTGCTTCTAATTCCCTCTCTAGTAACTGACAACACCCACCCACTCCCAATAGGCTCAGTAGACCTTCTTACTTTCCCATTCTGTGAGGGACCTTGTACGAATCTCTTAGGTTCCTCCTCGTATACTAGTTTCTTTGGATGTCTGAAATATAGACTGGTGATATTGTTCTCTATGTCTAAAATCCACCTATGATTGAGTCCATACCATGTTTCTCTTTTTATGAATATGCTACATCACTGAGGATGGTTTCTTCCAGGTCTATCCATTTGCCTGCAAATTTCAAGATTTTATTGTTTTTAAATTTTTATATATTATATTTTTTTTATTCCCACAGAGTAGATTTTCATTGTGTAAATGGGCCATTTCCCTTCATCCATTCTTCACTTGAGGCACTACTAGGTTTCTTCTAGGTTCCTACAATTTACAACTAATGCTGCTATGAACGTAGCTGAACAGACGTTTTTGTTGCATGGATGTGGATCATTTGGCTATATGCTTGACAGTGGAATTGCTGGTAACTGTGGTAGACTGATTCCCATTTTCCTGCGGAACTGCCACACTGATCTACAAAATGGCTTCAGAAGTTTGCACTCCCACCATTAGTGGAGGGATGTTTCTTTTTTTCCACATCCTCTCCAGCATAAGCTCTTTGGTGTTTCTAATTTTTGCCATTCTGACAGCAACACATGGGTATATCAGAGTTGTTTTGATTTGCATTTCTCTGATGGCTAAGGATGTTGATCACTTACTTAAGTAACTTTCAGCCAGTCTGTTTGCCTCTAGTGAGAATTCTCTATTCAGTCCTGTACCCCATTTTTAATCGGGTGATTTGGTATTTTGTGGGGTTTGTGAAGATCATTTACCATTCGGTGAGTTTCCATTTGGTCTGGTCAACTTTGTTCTTTGTCTTACAAAAACTTTTCACATTTCAAGAACTTCATATTTATTAAACGTCTGTCTCAAAATCTTTGCTACTTGTATTATTTTCAGGAAGCAAGCCCATGTACAAATTATTTAAAGGGTTCCTCCCACTTTCTCTTCTATGACCTTCAGTGTGGCTGGATTCCTGTTGAAATCTTTGATCCATTTGGACTAAAGATTTGGGCATGGCAATTGACAAGGTTCTACCTGCAGTCTTCTACATGCCATCATCCAGTTGTGCCAGCACCATTTGTTGAAGATACTTTACTACTGTCATTGAATAATTTCAGTGGCTTTGTCAAAATCAGGTGTTCGGAGGTGTATGGGTTACTATCCAGATTTCCTATTCAATTTTATTGAACTACCTGTGACAATACCAAGCTGTTTTCAGGACTACAGATCTGTATTAGAACTTGAAGTCTAGCATGGTGATGATGCCTGAAGTTTCTTTATTGTACATGGTTATCTTGGCTGTCCTGGGTCTTTTGTTTTTCCATACAATGTTTACTATTATTTCTTTCAATCTCAGTGTAGAATTTTGATAGGATTTAGATGGGGATTACATTAAAAGACTGTTTTTGTCAAGGTTGCCATTTTTACTATGTTTATCCTACCTATACATGAACATTGAACATCTTTCCATTTTATGGAATCTTTTTCAATTTATTTCTTTAAAGACACACACTTCTTACTATTTAGGTCATTCACTTGTTTGGTAAGCATTTCCCCAAGATAATTTATGTTGTTTGTGGCTATTGTAAAAAAAAAAAATTTTCTTGAGTTAATACTGTATCTTTTTATTTTCCTGAATGTGTTTATCAAATGTAGGAGTTCTCTGGGAGAGTTTTTCAGATTGTTTATGTAAACTCTCATATCACCTGGAAATAGTGACAGTCGGACTTTGTCCTTTCCAATTTGTATCCCCTTGATCTACTTTTGTGGTCTTATTGCTTTTGCTAGAAATGCAAGTACAATATTTTAGAGATATGGAGAGAGTGGGAAAACTTGTCATGTACCTGATTTTAGAGAAATTGCCTTCAACTTCTCTCCATTCAGTATGATGTGGGCTACTGGTTTACCGTATACTGCTTTTATAATGTTTAGGTATATTCCTGTCATCTGTGATCTCTCCAAGAGATTTATCATGAAAAGGTGTTTGATTTTTTCAAAGATATATTCAGCATCTAGTGAGATGATCATGTGGTTTTTCTTTTTCAGTTTGTTTATATGGTGGATGACATTGATAGATTTTCATATTTTGAAACATCCCTGCATGCCTCGAATGAAAACTACTTGGTCACAATGGATGATTTCTCTGATATTTTCTTGAATTCAATTTGCGAGTATTTTATTTAGTATATTTGCATCAATGTTCTTGTTGGATATTGATCTCTAGTACTCTTTCTTAGTTGTGCCTTTGTCTAGCTTGGCTATCAAGGTAATTGTAACCACTTAAAAGACCCTAGATAGTGGAACCAGGATGTATCCATGATACATAAAAGAACTTTGGGAGTATGTTGTCCTTGGAGGAATACTCCTTCAACCTAGAGGCAGGAGGGAGGGCCTAGTCCATCTTCCAAATGACTTGACAGATTTAGAAGACCCCTGTAGGAAGGCATCATCCTGCATGAGGAGTGGTGGGCGGGTGTGATAGGAGGTTGGTCAGGTGGCATAGGTGGTGGAAGAGAGGGATTGAGGGTCGGAGTGGGAACTCATATGGAAATGTAAAACAAGTAAAAGAAAGAGAAAGGGAGACAGAGAAAGAGAGAGGGAGAGGGAGAAAGAGGATACCTGTGATAGATAGAGACCTTAATTCATGACCCACATTTATGGCATTTTTTATGGGATATTTTTCACCTAATTGTAAGTAACTGGAGGAATTCAGAGCATTATCACACTTACTGCATTCATAAGTTTTCCTGTAGTGGGAGTCATATTACACTGGCCTAATATACAAAGACAAATAGAAGTATTCACACATCCCAACACACACAGGGCTTTTCTGCAGTGTGAGTTTATTGGTATCTTTCCAATGAAGTTGGAAAACTGATACATTTTAAATTTGTTTCAGTCTCAACAAATATCCTCAAAGTGGGGACACTAAATATCTTTCACTTCATTTCATTGTCCTGAGAGAGGTACATTACCTCTTTCCATACTCTATATTATTCATTTGGCTTATATTTAGAGTGATATATATATATATATATATATATATATATATATATATATATAGGTTTAACTGAAACAGGACTTCTCTGTGTAGCCCTGGCTAGCCTGGAACTCACTCTGTAGACCAGAATGGCCTTGAACACAGGGATCCTTGTTTTTCTTTGTCATGAATGCTGGGATTAAAGGCATGGGCCAAAACTACCTTGCTTGTCATATGGTATTCTTATTAAAGTAAGAATAACAAATGAAAGGTTTCTACATTGAATTCACACACTTTGACATTGTTTTCCTCACAGACATGTTGATTCTCATAAACTGACCTTTTCAATATACTTATCAGAGCCACAAATGTATGAGTAATGCTTGCTTTACTATAGACTCTTGACTCTTTTTTTATTAGAAATTCTTGAGCATGAACTTATCACCTATGCAATGTGTATACTGTTCAAAATATTTGAATGGTATGAAACAAAATGTATTGGTATTTCAACAGTATAGACCTCATGGGGCTTTAATTCAAGTGTAGTGTCTGCTAAAAGGCATTTTTCCTTGTCTTTCCACAAGAATGACTTGTAAACACAGAAGAGCAACTTGTAGCTGAGGTACATGTATTTGTGAGAAACTGAGAACCATCAATAAACTTTAATCTGCACTTATTTACACTTTTTGTTTTCTTCTTTCAATTTTGTTAAGTGTTGTTCTTGTATAAACCTTCCAGGACACATTAAAATTTCTTCAGAGGCAATCTTTTATAAAGTGATCCAAGAAAATTACCTTCTATGTCTTCTAGAAGTTTGACAAAGTTGTTCAATATTATGGACATCCCAAATGTAGTCTGAAATATAATACAAGAAAATAAAAGAAAAACTATTGGAAATTGTAAAATATTTGATATAATATCTTCAATGAACATTAGAACTATGCCTTATACACGTGATTATTCCCTTTCTCCATCAAAGTTATAAAATAATGTCAATAACAAAAATATAAAGCACTTGTCCCATTATTTTAAAACATGAAGAAAAATTCAGTTTTACCTTTAACCGTGAGGTTCCTGTAGGTATCCAGCATCACATCTTTCTAGAGGATTTTCTGGGAAGGACTCAGCAAAGTCCACTATTCCTGAGTGAAGTTGATGTGTACAACATCATAGGTCACTGCATCCTAAAATAACCCATAAATTTATGAAAGAGAAATGGTGATGAACACATTGTAAATGTCTACTTCTTTGACAATTATAGTCATATAATTCTGGTGCTTCCCACACTTATTTCATGACATGGACATTATAATGTATTTACCAAGTCACCTTAGAAAGAAACTGAATAGAAGTTCACAGAGACTTTTCTTTCACCCCTTAAAGAAGCATATAGCACTGAGAAAAATTATCAAAATGAATAGACATAAAGGGAGACATTAGCTAGCAGATCAATTATACTAAAAAATCATCACAGAAATTTTATTATAGGGCCAGCCTCTCACAGAAAATCCCAGCACCTGGTGCCCACATCTGTCTTTGTTAGGTTTTTATTACTGTGAAGAGATACTACAAACCCTAGAAACTCTTACAAAGAAAATATTTAATTGAGTTGTCTCACTTAATATTTGAGAGATTCAGGTAATCACCATTATTGCTGGGGAATGGCAGCCAGTCTGCAGTTGCATGTGGTGCTAGAGGTTAGTGTCCTGAAATCTTGACTCAGAGGCAACAGTATGTTCACCAACATACTGGCCAGCATCCTGAGTATAGGAAATGTCAATGCCTGACTCCCTGCATACCCAGTGACATACTTCTTCTAACAAGGAAAAGCCCACTCCCCCTACTTCTGTCACTAGTGGAACTCACAGACGATGGACTAACAGTTGGAGGACTTTCATTGCATGAGACTAAACCCTGTGAAAGTCGGTGATAGTTATGTGACTTGATATATCCTAGGGACCCTGGCAGTGAAACCAGGAAGTATCCCAGGTGCATGAACTGGCTGTTTGGAACATACACCCTATGGTGAGACACCTTGTTCTGTCTTGATACAGGATGGAATGCCTTGGTCCTTCTTCAGCTTGGTATGCTAGACTTTGTTGACTCCCAAAGGAATTTATTACCCCCTCTGAGGATTGAATGGGGCTTGTAAAGGGGGAGATGTTGAGGAAGGGAGAAGGGGAGGTAGGTGAACTGTGAATGGTAGTTAAAATGAAAACTAAATTTTTAAAATAACATTTAAAAAGAAGCAGTGTATTATTGTATCATGCACCCAAAGTGACTGGTTTTGCTCTCATTTCTCTATAAGTATCAAGAAATGTTTACACCAATATTTGTATATAGAGTTTATGTAAGAGAGATGTTTTCCTTGTGTGTTTACAGGACATACCAGAGAATTGGTTGTCAGATATCCTGCATCTGGAGTAGCAGGTAATTACGAGCTTTTAAGTTAGTTTGTTGGGATCTGAATTCAGGTCATCCACATGATTATGTGCTGTGCCATCAGCTAAACCCAAATAAATAATGTATTCAATGAGTAATCATTGGGAAATGGATGCCTCAACATTAAGATACCATGGAAGGTAAATTTGCAACATGAGTTCATTACAATACAAATAAAATTACTAACACCTCATCTAATTCCAAACCTATATGCAAATTGGAAACAGATGTAATTCTCAACAGGATTATAAAGAATAGTACATACACTGGTACACTGTGATTTTTTTATACTCATAACAAATCTACAGCAATTGAGAAGGTGTACAATATTTAGGAAAGAATAAAGGGGATGAAAAGAAAAAGAAAAACAAAAGAAGGAAAATATAATCAACTTTTTCTCAAGAGACAAAAGGAAAGTCAGCTAGGTAAAATGAGGTCTTGACTAGTATAAACAAGCTACCAATGATTTTATGTGTTTACAAATTAAATAACTAGACATCATGACTCCCAAAACTTTATCTCAGAAGGAGGCTTAAACTGCTCTGCTTCTGACCATCCATCTAAAGATATTTCTTCCCAACAGATATGTCCCATAGTCTAAAACTCTACATACAAATGGGGCTAATCTCTTATTTTGCTACTGCAAACTCTCATTTCCCCCTTGTGGTTTCAGGCAAACATGGACCCATTGATGCCCAGACAGAAAATAACATAGAAGAATAATTTAATACCTGTCCTTGGCACATGTATCATGACGCAGCATGTGCCATCTGCCCAATTCACCCATTCAACATCATGCACAATTGAGAAAGTTCTGTAGATCAGAACTTCCATTTGTTTCCAGGAACTCAGTTTTCCTGAATGTCACCATTGTTGTGGGAGATAGGAAAATGTTTAAAACACTCTGATCATGCATTGCTGAAGGAAGATCCCCATCACCTCTATTTAATGGTTTCTAAACTATGTGTAATACATGTAAGAAAACCTGAATGTGGAATGAGATGTTCATAAATTCCAGAAGTCAAACTTACAGTTTACCAGTGAATGTTCCCATAAAACACCAAAACAATACTGTGACGCACAAAGTTGTCACCTGGTGTCAACTTTTTCATCTGGCAGACACAATTTTTTGTACTGGAAAACTAGAACTTTATGGAGCAGCAGGCTTTAATGTTCACTGTGACCCAGTTATGACCCCTTTTACAGTTTATAAAAGCCATTTTCTTCAGTATGAAGATGGCGCTGTTAAATGTTTATAAATCAGGGGTGTCTCCTTTATCATGTTTTGGAAATAACTGTCTGCCCAAGACTGGAGAACAAATGTGTATTTTAGTATCCTAATCTCTATCAGAACTGGTTACCATACTACTCATCTTTGGGTTGTTTTGGTGGCATCACTCCCTCAGGTAAATTCTATCTTGTGTTACTCAGTATCCCATAAGAATTGGTAAATATTTTGTATCAGCAATTTTAATTTTTCACATAATAGCTTATTGGTGGAGGATGATCCAACACAATAATGTCATTTATGTATGACGTTAGTGGCCCATGGCTTTAATCCCTGCACTGGGAAGGAATATAGAAAGGCACATCTCTATGAGGCTTGAGTGACAAGAGTAAGTCCTCAATGTTTATAGTGTTCGTAAAGACAAAGCCAAAACATGCATTTCTTTTTCTTTTCATATTTATTTGTTTATTTATTCATTTATTTTGGTTTTGAAAGAAAGGGTTAGGCTGTGTAGTAATTCCTGTCTTGGAACATACTTTGTAGACCAGGCTGAACAATTCAGAATCTTAATTATTATTATGATGATGATTGTTGTTCTTTTGATGCAGCTAATGCCTATAAAACACAAACACGAGACTCAGCGCCCACATGAAATTAATTGAGAGAGGGAAGAGAAAGAGGGTGTAGCTGGTGGCCAACCGAAAGCAGGACAGAGGAGGGGGGGCAGGGAGAGAAACCAGAGAGAGCAGAGAGAGAGGCAGAGAGAGAGAAGCCATTGGCGTGCTTGCTTTAAAAGAGGCTTGTGTAACTGAGTCCTCTGGCCACCAGGTAAAGCTGAGGAAGTGATGACATGGTTATGAGCGCCCTATCCATCATTGGGGGGGTCAGGAGGGTTCAGCTGGCTGCTAGTTCCTAACATTCCCACCTCTTATTGTTATTAAAAAGGTGGGGGTTGGGCGTGGCAGGTTAGCGAATAAGGACATTGAGTTCTGGAGACTGCTTCCTGATGAATTGGGGGCTTAGATAGTCTTTGGGGGATCCGAGAAGGCTGGGGTGCTGCCACATCCTGGTAGCTGGTTGTTTTGAAAGACCTAAAAAGTAATGTTAATGATGGACTAACCTAAAAACCAATATCTGTTCCTTGGAATTTGCTAGCTTCCTCTCACCAGGCCTTGGGATAAGAAGAATTCACATTGCCCCTCCTTTCCTGTGAGTCAACAGGTGGTAAATAGGGTCAAGAGATAGCTGTAACTCTGGTTTGCCCAGACAAGATTAATTAACACACCTGAGGCCCTAAGGTCTGCTGACCCTAATAGCAGACCATCCGGCCGCCAAGGGTCACCTACTCAATGGACAGAGGGTCCAACCCCCTCACCAAGCTTGTGGGTTTGCCTTTAAAAACACGTGGGCCCAGGGGAGGGGGCTTCTCCCTAGCCTGAGTGCTGAAGGAGCCCGTTTGCACAAACGTTTCCTGTTCATTAAAGCCTCTTGCATTTTGCAGCAACTGGACTGGACATTGAGTTCTTGGTGTATCGACTGAACCTGGAAGACTCCTCATTCTGAGGGTCTTACAGTTTCATCACAGTTCTGCTCTGGTGACTCTTTGAGGCCTGGCAAGATGTTAGCAGAACAGAGGACAAATTTAGTTTTTTTTTTTTCCTTAGGTCTTAGTACTTAATAGGAGAAGTGTGAGGTGGGGGAGGGGCTCCAAAGGGGGTCCCGGGACAAAGGAAGGAAGTCCCTAGGCCAGGAAAAAGGTGATTTATTTGGAGTGAATCTGACCTGTAAATGGATCCAATTCAGCTCCCTGGAACTTAAAAGAATCTTTGAGTTTGTGAAAACATAAATATTGAGACACATTAGCAGCATACTCATGTTAGAAAAGATTTGGCTAACTAGACTGATAGATGGGAAGCCAACAGGGGACTGACTCGGACCCCCCTGAATATGGGTCTCAGCCAGAAAGTCTGAGCAGTCTAAGAGACCTCAGACAGTGGAGCCAGGATGTATCCCTGGTGCACAAAAGGACTTTGCAAACATATACCCCATGGAGGGATAACTGCCTTATTCTAGAGATAGGAGAGAAGCCCTAGTCCCTACTTCACAGGACCTGTCAGATCTACATGACCCCAACTGGATGGCATTCCCCTACATATGGTATTGTGGTGGGAGGTTGGGAGGGGAGGGTGTTTAGAGTGCATGGGAGAGGGTAGAGAGGGCAAAAGGGAGGGAAAGAGGGAGGAAGAGCTGGAGGGGAGGGAGGGAGGGAGGGAGAGGGAACTGGGATCGACATGTAAAATAATAAATAAAAAAAAAAAAAAAACGCTTTTAGCGTTTAAGTTGAAGAACAAGTTACTGGGGAAAAGTATTTCTATTTTTGTTTCCACAGAAAATGAAAAGATGTGGATTCCTTCCAGACTAATGTGGTTTGATCACACCAGACCACCTGAAACAGAGTACAAGCTGATCCTACACCTACATTCCAAACAGCTGGACAAAACAGCCCTACAGACTACAGCTAGGATATCTGAATCTTCGTATCCCCCAAGACAGCGCCCCTTACCAGCAGGAAGTAGTTTGGAAAGAACGACGCCCAAATTCCCAAATATTGTGTATAAATGTTTGTTTTCATTTAATTGGACTTTGTTATATAAAATTAAATAAAAAAGTAAATAAAAAAATAATGAAAAAAAAAGAAAAGATTTGGCTAAAAGAATTAAAACATACAACTGGCAGATTGTTAGCACAATGAAAAGCACCTTAATTGTAAGGTCATAGTTACAGATGTGATCATATAGTGGCATAATATGGTGTTTAATACTGTTAAAACTTTATTGCTTAATGTTAAGACTATAAACAGTAGTAACCTTAAAATACCCATTTTTTGAAATCTGTTTTGTAACAATTGGAGCCTAGGCTGCTGCTTTAAGCTGACAAAGCTACCAGTCGTCAAAAGCATCAGAGTTCTTGAGAAGGATAAACTTTTACCTGAATGATTAGAGAGTAACAGAGACTTACTAGTTGGCAGCATGTACAGCCACCCCAGGTCCTCCACAGTTGTTGAAGTCAGAGGCTTTAAGGATGTCTGCCTTCTGCTGATGGCACGAGACCTGGGGATTACAAGCTTTTGGAAGACTTACCTACCGTTGGCCCAAGCAACGTGGAGAAAGACGATTCCACTGCCCTCTTGTCCACAGTCCTTAGAGCCTTTTGGAGCAGTTGAGATGAAAGTCAGGATTGCTCAGTGGCTAGCATTGCCAATTTTGTGGGTGGAGCTTCTTTCAGTGTCCATAGGTCTTCTTGGAGGAAATGGGTGGTGCCAGCAGCTGGCCTCTTCTCTCTGTTATAAAAGCTTTTTAATGAAACATTTTAAATGCCATATTCTCTAGATCTCTGAGCATTTGAGGACTGTCTGACTGTTTAGCATACCTTAGTACACAAGAATATGTCTTTAGTTACCTGCCTTAAGCACATAGGTAGCTTGGTAAGGCTTTATTCCTTTAATTAATTAATCTTTGGAGGGATGTTTTACTCAGAGCTCTGCAGCCTGACTGTAAATGATTTTAACTTAGTAGGTTAGACTTATACTCATAGAGGACAAAGAGGTAGAGAAAAACTCCCTTTGATAATAGAGGCTTAACCTTAATAAACAGTTTACAGGAAAGACTGGGTGGCATAAATATTTTGTTACCTTGAAATAGACATGTATAACCTTAAATGTTGACCACCATTTAAAGACACATAACAATTTAGAAATATTTGAGACAGTACAGTTGAATTTAAGTTGTATGTAGTTAGCTTACATTTATATAAAGTTAAATTTGAATTAAATGTACAGATATATTAAACAGGACTGGGTAAAAATGAAAAGGACTGGAGTGTGAAGCTATGTATGACATAGTCAGTGAAAACAGAAATTAGAGACAAAGAATAAAAGCAAAAGGTAAATGAATTACAGGTTTTGCTGGTGTCAGAAGCTAGCTAGACTCCCTCTGCCTAGGTGGCTGGTGTAGCAAAGGGAAGAACCATGGGCGGGGTGAGGCTAGGCCACATGGTCAAGACGGTGGCTGCCATAAACATATCCCCAACACCTGGCAGAAATCATAAAGTTTTGAGATAAAATTGTTGGCTTTTTTCTCTCCACGAGTGAGGCAGAAGGATTTGTGAAACTAACAGGACACTGGAGTCCAAGGGGTACTACATCCAAAAAGACCAGCATAGGCCTGAGCAATGTATGTACCAGTCTAAGGGTATAAAACCCAAGAGACCCCTCGTGGGTCTGAGAAACGAATGCACCAGTTAGCATGAGTGGTGCTAGGGCACAAAATCCAAAAACATCTTTTGTGGGGAAGAATGAAAAACTTGAGCACATACTGCCTCAGCCCAGCCCACTGCCCTGAGACAGGCTCCAGCTGTGGTGGGCAGGAGTTTTAGTGTGGCAGGAAGAGAAGAGAAACAAGTTTAGGAAAAGAGATTGTTTAGCTGAGAGGTAAAAAAAAAACTCCTTCCATCTACCTGTTCACTGGAAGTAATTTGAAAGATCCAGTAAAATATCAGGATCTAGAGTGCCGTTACACGGCCAATTTGAATTATTTTCTAGGGGATATATAGGCTAGTTTATTTCCCATGGGTGAAGGAAAAACAGGCCAATCATCTTTGGAACTCATCAGCCCAAGATTGTGGCCAAGGGCAAAGTGTTCAATAGGGACTCAGCAGTCCGAAGGCAGGAAGGCTTCAAGCCGGAATCTTAACTCACCAGTGGGAAATGCACCAGACCCTAAGGAAACAAGTAATAACGGAAAAGTGTACCTTACCAAATTGTAGCCAGTGTGGGATGGTATTTTCCAGCGAAACAGGTGAATGGAGGTGGTTCATAATCAGGGTCTCCAAATACCTCAGGCTGGCCATCCAATAATAGGTGGCCGCCTAGTACTTGAGGAGGGCCTGATCCGAATCATGGTACCAATGTTGTTCTTTTGATGCAGCTAATGCCTAAGAAACACAAACAGGAGACTCAGCACCCACGTGGAGTTTGTTGAGAGAGGGGAGAGAAAGCGGGAGTAGCTGGTGACCAACCAAAAGCAGAAGAGCAGAGAGAGGAAACAGAGAGGGACCAGAGAGAGAGCACAGAGAGAGAGCAGAGAGAGAGGCAGAGAGAGAGAGAGAGAAGCACTTGGCGTGCTTGCTTTAAAAGAGGCTTGTGCATGTGTAACTTAGTCCTCTGTCCAGGTAAAGCTGAGGAAGCAATGACATGGCCATGAGTGTCCCACCCATCATTGGGGTGGGGGGTCAGCTGGCTGCTAGTTCCTAACAATGATGATAAGGAGGATTATTATGATTACAATTATAACTACTACTACTACTCTTGTCATTTTGTAGTAGATTTTTCTCATTGATCAAATATTTTTTTTTCGTTATCTGTTTTCCAACACAGGGTTTCAATACTGGCTGCCCAGAATATTAAGAAATTAAGGAGACTTTAGGACATAAAAGCTGGTTGTTCTATGGCTTCTTGCTGAGATGAGGAGAACTGAGGGTAATTTTTACCTGGTTGCCACAGGCACCTCAGAAAACCATGAGAAAAATGCAGGAACCATATCACAAACAAGATGATATATTGTCCCCTGAGAGACACCTGGGTGATAGCTCCATTGCATTATTAGTTTTATTCCTAAAATTAGTGTCAAATTTTTAAGAAATGAATAATTATAAACTGTGTTGTTTCATTGTAACTTGAATATTCAGAGAGAAAGTGGCTGGGAAGAATACCTCTATGAGCAATATAGTGGGCTGGCACAGCATCTATATTGTGCAGGTGAAAGAGCTGCATTATTCAATGTTCTCTACTTGAGCAGAAATGAAAGAATACAGCCCTCTGTTTTTGATGAAAGTGGATTTATTGAGCTGTCTCAGAAGCTGAGGGCCACATATTCTGACAATATCTGCATAACAATGGAAATTTGAAGAATTCTGTAGTTGTTTGGTTTATGAGTCTAGATATCTTAGCTGGTCATCACCATACACGAGTATTTCAAAGACATGCTGTCTAAAACTATTAAAGTGATAAACTCAGTAGGATCCATATGGCATCAATTTTGTGGAGCCTGTAAAATATTTCTGCAAGTATGATGGTATTTTTGCAAGACCCTCAGAATGAGGAGTCTTCCAGGTTCAGTCGATACCCCAAGAACTCAATGTCCAGTCCAGTTGCTGCAAAATGCAAGAGGCTTTAATGAACAGGAAACATTTGTGCAAACGGGCTCCTCCAGCACTCAGGCTAGGGAGAAGCCCCCTCCCCTGGGCCCACATGTTTTTAAAGGCAAACCCACAAGCTTGGTGAGGGGGTTGGACCCTCTGTCCATTGAGTAGGTGACCCTTGGCGGCCGGATGGTCTGCTATTAGGGTCAGCAGACCTTAGGGCCTCAGGTGTGTTAATTAATCTTGTCTGGGCAAACCAGAGTTACAGCTATCTCTTGACCCTATTTACCACCTGTTGACTCACAGGAAAGGAGGGGCAATGTGAATTCTTCTTATCTCAGGGCCTGGTGAGAGGAAGCTAGCAAATTCCAAGGAACAGATATTGGCTAGCTTTCCAGGTCAGATGGACCTTCATTTAACTTCACTTTTTGGTCTTTCATTTTGTTGGTACCTTAAAAAATGAAGCTCCATTTTATTCATTCACTAAACTTAAGTAATCAACCAAAGTTAATGCAATGCCAGAGGACTTCTATTAATATGTATAAAGGGCTAATAAGAATTGCTTCCCATAATATTAAACCCACTCCATAACTGCACATACAATCTGCCGTCAGGCACTCTATAACTGCACTTACTCCTTGCCTAAAGAGTGTGTGTGAAACTGACTGGGATCAAATCTATTGTTATTTAGATGGCAGACATTCACCATCAATACTCAGGCATCCTGTAGCAGGAAAGATATTGTCTTAAGTACAATAGTGTTATTTGATTTCAACTTTCCTGGTTGAAATGGTGGTAATTGAAAGTTAAAAGCACTGTGGTCAAATCTTGCTGAAGGTTGATCCCCACCTCCTATTTCCACTGATTTTTAAATTGTAAGACATATGTAAGACAGACCTGAATGTGGAATACTATATTCCTAAATTCCAGAAGCCAAAATGGTAGTATCTCACTTGTATGTTCCAAAACACGTGAAAAACTAGCCTGTGATACACACAGGAAATCAATATTTGTTTCTGTTTTGTTTTCTTTTTGTTTGGTTTGATTTTTCTTCTTCTTCTTTTTTTTTTTTTAATTTTATTTAACCAAGTCCATTTAATGAAAACAAACATTTATAGACAATATTTGGGAATTTGGGCTTCATTCTTTCCAAACTATTTTCTGCTGGTAATGGGCACTGTCATGGGGGATTCAAAGAAGATTCAGAAATACTGGCTGTAGTCTGTCAGGCTGCTTTGTCCAGCTGTTTTGAATGTAGGATCACTTGGTAATATGTTTCAGGTGGTCTGGCTTGATCAAACCACATTAGTCTGGAAGGAATCCACAGCTTTTCATTTTCTGTGGGAAAAAAATAGAAATCCTTTCCCCCAGTAACTTGTACTTGAACTTAACTTTTGGAGTCAAAGCATTTTTTTTAATTTAATTTATTATTTTACTTGTCGATCCCAGTTCCCGCTCTCTCCCTCCCTCCCTCCCCCCCCCCCAGTCCTTCCTTCCTTCTTCCCTCCCTTTTACCCTCTCTGCTCTCTCACATGCACTGTAACCACCCTCCCATCCCCCTACCCCAATTCCATTTGTAGGGGTATATGTCATCCAGGAGGGGTCATGTAGGTCTGACAAGTCATGTGAAGTAGGGACTAGGGCTTCTCTCCTATCTCTAGATTAAGGCAGTTATCCCTCCATGGGGGATGTGTGTGCAAGGTCATTTTGTGCACCAGGGATACATCCTGGCTCCACTGTCTGAGGTCCCTTAGACTGCTCAGTCCTTCTGGCTGAAGCCCATATTCAGGGGGGCCTGAGTCAGTCCCATGCTGGCTTCCCAGCTATCAGTCTGGGGGCCTGTTAGCTCCTCCTTGTTCAGGTAAGCTGTCTCTATGTGTTTCTGCCGCCTGGTCTTGTCCTCTCCCTCTGCATCTGAGTTCTACTTCAACTCATGTTTATATATGGGTGTTTGCTCCTGTTTCCAAAAGGAATTATTTGAGGGCTCCATGGATAAGTTACTTGTTGATCTCACTCTCCAGGAAGGGCATTTATGATAGCCTTGCCACAGAAGTTCAAAATGATAGTTGGCAGCAGTCTTGTGGTTCTCTAGACCTTTCTTTCTGTTGAATTTTATCTTCAAACCAATGTTGGCTCCATCTTTTATGTTCTCTCTCTCTCTCTCTCTTTGTCTCTCTCCCTCTCTCTCTCTTTCCTGTCTTCTATTCCTAACCAGGCTAAATCTTCCTGGTCACACACATTTTCCTTTCCTCCCCCTCATTTTTTCCTAATTCTCTCTCCATTTGCTGCCCCCCCCCACTTCCCCTGTGTAAGTAGTACAGGTTTTTCCTGCCGGGCACCTGGTCTGATCCCGCCGCCGTGCCAGCCCCAATTAATGCACTGAGACACTGTATTAGATATAATTCTGTTGGCCAGGTTACTTGTTTCTTATCGGCTAGCTCTGTCTTAATTATTAACCCATTTCTATGAATTTCCATGAGGTCTTACTGAGAGCAGAGGAATGGCGGTTCTGTTCTGTCCAGGCTCTCCATCCTGACTCCTTCTTCCTATTTCCTCCTTGTCTCCTAGCCCCTCTTATCTTCCTTTCCTATTGGCCAACAGTGCTTTATTCATGAACCAGTATGAGAAACATATACAGAATGACATCTCCCATCACCCCTGAGCACTGGGGGACTTGTCCATTACCAGTTCTGTAAGGGACTTTATAAGAATCTCTTAGAATACACCTTGTATCCTAGTTCCTCTGGTGGTGTGAATTATAGGCTGGTGATCCTTTGATATAGATCTAAAATCAGTATATGAGTAAGTACATACTGTGTTCCTATTTTTGTGACTGGGTTACCTCATTCAGGATGGTTTCTTCAAGTGCCATCCACTTGCCTGCGAATTTCAAGATACCATTATTTTTTTCTGCAGAGTAGTATTCCATTGTGTAGATGTGCCACGTCTTCATTAACCATTCTTCAATTGAGGGGCAACTAGGTTGCTTCCGGGTTTTTCCTATTACAAATAGTGCTGCTATAAACATAGTTGAACAGATGTTTTTGTTGCCTGGATGTGAATCCTTTGGGTATATGCCTAAGAGGGGGAGTTATGTTCAAGAAGCAGTCTCCTATACCAATTTGTTCAAGGGTACCTCCTACTTTCTCTTCTAAGAGGTTCAATGTGCCTGGATTGATGTTGAGGTCTTTGATCCATTTGGACTTGAGTTTTGTGCATGGCGACAGACATGGGTCTATCTGCAATCTTTTCCACACCCTCATCCAAATGTGCCAGCACCATTCGTTGAAGATGCTGTCCTTGCCCCATTGTATAATTTTAGCTGTTTTGTCGAAAATCAGGTAGTCATAGTGTGTGGGTTAATATCAGGATTTTCAATGTGATTCCATTGGTCTACCTGTCTATTTTTATGCCAATACCAGGCTGTTTTCAGAACTATAGCTCTGTAGTAGAGCTTAAAGTCAGGAATGGTGATGCCTCCTGAAGTTCTTTTATTGTATAGGGTTGTTTTGGCTATCCTGGGTGTTTTGTTTTTCCATATAAAGTTGATTATTATCCTTTCAAGGTCGGTGAAGAATTGTGGTGGGATTTTAATGGGGATTGCATTGAATCTGTAGATTGCTTTTGGCAAGATTGCCATTTTTACTATGTTTATCCTACCTGTCCAAGAGCATGGGAGATCTTTCCATTTCCTGGTATCTTCTTAAATTTCTTTCTTTAGAGGCACAATGTTCTTATTATATAGGTCTTTTACTTGTTTGGTAAGCATTACACCAAAATACTTTATGTTGCTTGTGGCTAATGTAAAGGGTAAAGTTTCTCTGATTTCTTTCTCTGTCTCTTTGTCGTCTGAAAAATGTAGGGCTACTGATTTTTCTGAGTTTATCTTGTATCCTGCTAGTTTGCTGAAGGTGGTTCTCAGCTCTAGGAGTTCCCTGGTAGAGTTTATTGGGTCAATTATGTAAACTATCATATCATCAGCAATTAGAGACAGTTTGAATTCTTCCTTTCCAATTTGGATCCCCTTGATCTCATTTGTTGTCTTATAGCATTACCTAGAACTTCTGGTACAATATTGAAGAGATATGGAGAGAGAGTACAGCCTTGTCTTGTTCCTGATTTTAGAGGAATTGTCTTAAGTTTCTCTCCATTCATTGTGATGTTGACAGTTGGTTTGCTGTATATTGTTCTTATTATGTTTATGTATGTTCCTGTTATCCCTGAACTCTCCAAGACCTTTATCAGGAAATGGTGTTGAAGGTTGTCGAAGGCTTCTTCTGCACCTAGGGAGAAAATCACATAGTTTTTCTTTTCTATTTGTTTATATGGTGGATTACGTTGATAGATTTTCCCATGTGAAACCATCCCTGCATTCCAGGTATGAAGCCTACTTGGTCATGGTGGATGATTTCTCTGTTGTATTCTTGAATTCGGTTTGCCAGTATTTTATTGAGTATATTTGCATTGATGTTCATCAGGGATATTGGTCTGTAGTTTTCTTTCTTAGTTGTGTCTCTGTGAGGTTTGGGTACCAAGGTTATTGAGGCCTCATAAAAAGAGTTTGGCAGTGACCCTTCTGTTTCTATTTTGTGGAACAGTTTGAAGAAGAACAGTTAGTTCTTCCTTGAATATCTGGTAGAATTCTGCAGTGAATCCATCTGGCCCTGGACTTTTTTTGATTGGAAGGCTTTCGATGACTGCTTCTATTTCATTGCAGGTTATAGGTCTATTTAAGTTGTTTGTCTGTTCTTGATTTAATTTGGGTAAGTGATAGTTATCCAGAAACTTGTCCATTTCCTTTGAATTTTCAATTTTTGTGGAATACAGATTTTCAAAGTATGACCTAAAAGTTGTGTGAATTACCTCTCTATCTGTTGTTATGTTACCCTTTTCATTTCTGATTTTGTTAATTTGCATGTTCTCTCTCTGCTTTTTCATTAATTTGGATAAAGGTTTGTCTATCTTGTTGATTTTCTCAAAAAAACAACACTTCATTGCATCGATTTTTTTTTTTTTTGTATTGTTTTCTTGGTTTCTATTTTGTTGATTTCAGCCCTCAAGTTGATTATTTCCTGGTGTCTACTCCTACGGGGTGAATTCGCTTCTCTTTGTTCTAAGATTTTCAGTTGTGCTGTTAATTCTCCTATGAGACTATCCTCTCTTTTCTTCATATGGGCACTTAGTGCAATGAACATCCCTCGTAGCACTGCTTTCAAGGTGTCTCATAAGTTCAGTTATGTTGTGTCCTCATTCTCGTTGAATATTAGAAAGTCCTTAATTTCTTTCTTTATTTCTTCTTTGACCCAGAAGTGGTGCAATTGCATATTGTTCAGTTTCCATGAGTTTTCTGTTATTTTTGTTGTTGTTGAATTCCATTTTTAAAGCATGGTGGTCTGAGAAGATACAGAGGACTATTCCCATTCTCTTGAATCTGTTGAGGTTTATTATGTCACCTAGTATGTGGTCAATTTTAGAGAAGGGTCCATGTGAGGCAGAGAAGAAGGTACATTCTTTTGTCTTTGGATGGAATGTTCTATAGATGTCTGTTAAACTCAGTTGAGACATAACTTCTATTAATTATTTTGTTTCTTTGTTGAGTTTCTGATTTGTGGTCCTGTCTAGTGTTGAGAGTGGTGTATTGAAGTCTCCATCTATATGTGTGTGAGGTTTTATATGAGCTTTGAGTTTTAGTATTGCTTCTTTTACGAATGTGGGTGACTTTGTGTTATACTTCTTATTTGCATTTGATTGGAAAATCTTTTCCCAACCCTTTACTTTGAGGTAATGTCTATCTTTGAAGCTTAGATTTGTTTCTTGTATGCAGTAGAAGGATGGATCCTGTCTTCGTATCCATTCTGTTAGCCTGTGTCTTTTTATAAGTGAGTTAAGACCATTAATGTTGAGGGTAAGTAAGGACCATTGATTGTTCATGCTTGTTTGATTTAAGTTTGTTTTTGGCAGTGGTATTGTGAATATATTAGTTCTGCTTTACCCTTGGTTTCTGGTGTAGTTGGATTATGTGTTGCCTACATTTTTGTGGGCTTAGTTACATTCTTTGGGTTAGAGTTTTCCTTCCATTACTTTCTGTAGGGCTGGATTTGTAGATATGTATTGGGAAAATCTGGTTTTGTCATTAAATATGTTTTTTTTTTCTCCATCTATAATGATTGAGAGTTTTGCTGGATATAGTAGCTTAGGCTGACATCTGTGTTCTCTTAATACTTTTAGAACATCTATCCAGGACCTTCTGGCCTTGAGAGTTTCTATGGAGAATTCAGGTGTAATTTTGATAGGTCTGCCTTTATATGTTACCTGTCCTTTTTCCTTCGCTGCTCTTAATATTCTTTCTTCATTCTGTATGCTAGGTGTTTTGATTATTATATATCAAGGGGTCTTTTTTCTTTGGTCCAGCCTATTTGGGGTTTGGTATGCTTCTTTTACTTTCATGGGCATGTCCTTGTTCAGATTTGTAAAGTTTTCCTCGATGATTTTGTTGAAAATGTTTTCAGCACCTTTGAGCTGGGCTTCCTCACCTTCGTCTATGCCTATTATTCTTAGGTTTGGCCTTTTCATTGTGTCCCACATTTCCTGGATGTTTTGTGTTATGGATTTGTTGGGTTTATGATTTTCTTTGGTCGATGAATCTATTTCTTCTAGTTTATCTCCTGCACCTGAGATTTTCTCTTCCTTCTCTTGAATTCTGTTGGTTATGCTTGTGTTTGTAGTTCTCAATTTTTTCCCAGTTTTTCTATTTCCATCATTCCTTTGGTTTGTGTTGCCTTTATTTTCTCTATTTCAGTTTTCAATCTTGAACAGTTTCGTTTACCTGCTTAATTGTTTCTTCTTGGCTTTCTGTACTTCCTTAAGTAATTTGTTCATTTCTTCCACCTTTTTCTTTGTTTTCTTCCTCCATTTCTTTAAGGGATTTTCTCACATATTCTTTGAGGGCCTCTATCATTTTCATGATGGTAATTTTTAGTCATTCCCTTCTGCTTCCTCTGCTTTGTTGTTGTGTTCCATTCTAGTTGGTGTAAATTTCCTAGATTCTGGTGGTATCATGCTTGTCTTTCTGTTGTTAGGTGTTTTATAGTATTGCTTTCTTCCTATAGCTTCTTCCAGTAGGTGTTGGTGAGGTCTCCCCTTCTCTCTATGGTACATCCCCGGTGGGCTTATGTGGGTCAGAGATTCAATATCTGTAGCTCTGTATGGTCCAAGCCCTCTAGGATGTCTCTCAGCAGACATGTACACAAGGATGGGGTCAGGGCTGAGGATCTAGTAGAAGATGCCAGGAGCCAAATGCTCTAGCCAATGGATGGTAGAAGAAGAGAAACGCTGAGCTGAAACTTGGAAAGGTTTTGCAGGATAGTTAGATCTCACTGAAAATTGGATCTCTCCAGCTGAGGCCTCTTTCTTTAGCAGAGGTCCAGATTTGGGAGTCAAGGATCTTGCTGCAGGAACTCAGAGTGGACCAGCAGATATAGGTGGATTTCTGGGAGGGGCCCGGGACTCCAGCAGGGGACTGGAGGTGGGGTCAGTGACCAAGCAGGTGGAAATTACAGGTGGTCCCGCATGGATAGGCAGGTCTCATTTGTTCAGAGTTTCTCTGAGAACTCTCCAAAATAGGGTGGACTGTTGGCTCCACCCTCTGTCCCAGTGCTCTACCAGAGCAGCAGGACTGTGGGTAGGGTAGGGCACAGGGTATTGGGGGCAGGCTCGCGGTGGGGATGGGTGGGGGTGTATCAGAGCTCCAAGGGTGCTCTCGATGTGGACAGGACACAGGAGCAGTAGGATCAGGGTCCAACCCAGGGAGTTCGGGTTGGGGGTAGAGGTTGTAGGGGAAAGGCTGCCCCTATTGTGCCCAGACTCACCTCTGGCCAATAGCTGGTGGAAGAGGACAAAGGCTAAGCTGAATCTTGAGGAGGTTTTGCAGGATAGTCGGATCTCACTGGAAATTGGAACTGAGCTGAGGCTTGTTTCTTTAGCAGAGGTCTGGTTGGGGGGTCAAGGATCTTGCCAGCAGGAACTCAGAGTGGACCTGCAGAGATTTTTTTTTTTTTATTGCTACAAGACTTGTTGTTTTGTTTTGAGAAAGAGTTCCTTTGTGGCTTTGTAGTCTTTCCTGGATCTAGTCTTATATATCAGTGTGGTCTCCAATGAACAGAGATCTGCTTGACGCTGCCTCCTGAGAAGTACTCTCCTGTTGGGATGAGATATTCACCAGTATACTATTCAATAGAGATCTTATAATAAATACAGTTAATTGGAGTGACTCACACTTTCAGAGGTCCAGTCCATTGTCATCATAAGAGAAAACATGATTGGAAGAAGAATGTAATGCTGGTTTCATCTTGATATACAGGCCACAGGACGTCATCTTACACAATTGCTCATATCCAGAACATGGTAACCCTGAAAGCCCACCATCAGTGACACCGTTCTTCCCAAAATGCCAACCTAACTGCAGCAATGCCTTACCCTCTATAGTACAATTCCCTATGACATCATCGGCCCAATCACACTCAAAACATCATATTTCCTGAAGTAGGGCCTTTTTCATGATGGTAACTTAAGCAGCTGATTACCTACCCTGTTTCCCCCTTGCAATACACTCAGAAAAACTATTCATTTTAGTCTGTTCTGAAGGCAGAAAACATGATCCTCATGAAATTTTTGTTTTCCTGTAAATGCAATGGATAGTCGACTCCATGACATAAATGTACAATTTTAAAATTCTAAGGACATAATTTTTCATCTTCTGGAATTTTTAGATCATTTGTGATTTTGGAGTGGGTTATATTTTAAATCAAATTGCAGTGTTACAGATTAATGAGTTCTATTCATTAAATATTTATGTAAAAATAATTGGTATCCACAAATAAAGTGTTTAAGATGCTTGGTTCACAAACAGGTACTGAAGGAATACATTCTCTTAATTAAGAAGGGATAATCAAGAGATCAGCAAGGACATTGCCCTGGAAGCAACATACTGGGATCAAGGACAAATATGTGAAAAACAGTGAGCCTGTCTCAGAAACCTAATTCTCAAATGCAGGAAGTGCAGCTGTTCTAGATTTGCCTTTCCAATGAGAAATAACTTCATAGACTTAAGAGATAAATAAAGAATATCTCTGTAATGATAGCATGCATTCTTTTCTGGCTAATGGTCAATGGGGACAAAGCCTAAAACAGATTTGTTGGGAGATTTTAAGACAAGGTTTTCCTCTGCAATAGCCTTAGTTGTAGTGAGACTAGCTCTGTTTATGACACTGGTCTGAAACTCACAGAAATCTGCCTGCCTGTGTCTCCTGAGTACTGGGGTTAAAGGCAAGCACCACCACAACCTGGATCCTAAAACAGACTTTAGCATTACAAAGTTACTGCCATTTTTATGTTCTTTCAGGGTCAGATTAAAACTGACACTTTGAAGAATTTAAGTAGTAATAAGAAACAGCAAGTAAGGCCAGGAATGCAATTAAAGTTTTCAACAGAAAAATTAGTATGGTAATTATTTAATAGTACATGAGTAATATGAAACAGAAGTTCACAATTCACTGACAGTGCTTGGAGTATTGGTCCAGAACATGAGTAATAGAGGAAAGGCAGAACAAAGAAAAGATAAAACTTGGGAAAGGGACATCTTGCTTAACCTATGTTATATTCTAAGTAAGCTTCTTATGAGGAAAAGCTTCCTGTTCCCTCCTTTTTTGGGTAGATGGAAGAAATGGGAGACTTTTAGGAATTCAGTAGGAGTTATCTTTCAATGTGACCAGCTCATGAGTAGCCTACTCAAGCATTGCATCAAGAGGAGAAAACAGTTCATCTGGGGAACTTCAGTGATTAAGCCCACAGTGCCCTTGGGACCGATAACTCCAGCTCCATATGGTGGGAATAGTAGTGTGCACAGGACATGAAGTAACCTCACCACAAAGGCCCTGGATTCAGACAATTGCATTCTCTCCAAAGCATCTTCATTATGTTAAAGGAGGGGATCTATTTCATTCTCAATACCTGAGGGTGTAAGTCTAGGTCCCCAGGCTGATAATGGCTCTACTACGTTCATTTGTGGGTTTGAGAAAGAGCTATGTTCCTTCTTTGTGAGTCAGGACCTAAACACATGTCTTGCTTGCTCAGTCAACCCCTCAACAAAACAGTGTTTACCTTTTCAAACAGATTTCCTATGGGCTCATCTTGCCCTTCTGACTAAACTATGATTTTCTCTAGAAGAAAACTGGACCATCTGGCATACCATTCCAGTAATTCCCCCATAAGCAGCTTGAGAGTGACCTTTTCTATGATATGAGGATGGGCCTAGGGGCTGTTTGTAAATTAGGAGTTTCTCCCTTGACATGACTTGCAGCCAAACTACTACAGAGATATTTAGGGATACAAAAAGAGATAATTGTTACATGGCTTAACATTGTGTTTAGGTCAACTGCATATGCTCTTTACCTGGTTGTCACAGGCACTTAAAATCAGGAAAGAGAAGCAGGATCCAGATGACAAACAAGATAGTAGCTTTTTCCCCTCCTAGAAAGGTGGCTCTAAGAATGTAGGAGTTCTATCCCTGAAACTCAGAGCAAGTGCTTCGAAAATGCATAGTAATGAAAACTGTAGACTTCCTAGAAGGTTTAATAGTTGAAGAAAAATGAAACTAGGAAGTTTGTATTTGTGAGCAATATTGTTAGTCAACCCATGTTCAGTAGCAGGTTAAAATAAAAAGAAAACAAAAACTAACTGCATTATTCGAGGTTTTCTGCATGAACAAGGATGGTAGGGTGAATCTCTCCATATATGTAATACATGGATTTATTATAATGTCTCATAGGCTGTGGTTCAGGTAATCCAAAAATGGCTGCCTAACAATGCGCATCTGAAGACTATAGCAGTTGTTTAGTTCATCAGGGTGCATGTCTCAGCTGGTCATCATTATACTCTTAAAGTTCAAAGAAGAAAGCTCTAAAGCTAGTAATGTAATAAACTTGGTGGCCATGCTAGGGCAAGCAGTAACAGAAGGAGAGCCTCCTCCTTTAATACCCTTTATACATGCAGGATACCACCAGATGGTTCGACTCATATTAAGGTGAATCTGATTCTTCCTTATGTGTTTTGTTTTATTAATGTATTTCATGTTCGATTACTTATATTAAACATGTGCACTGCCACCAAGTAGTTAAAGATGGATCTCATCATCTAATTCCATATAAAGCTTCCCTGAGTGGCTTTGACAATTCTGGAACACACTCTGCCTGTCTCCTGTCTGAAATCCTATATGGGAAGCCATTCCAACTTGTCATGGGTACAGAGAGCTCAAATAACAACTATTTTCCCTAAGATATTATCTTTCCTACCATAGGTTGTCTGGGCCTTCTTGGTGAATACATGCTATCTAAATATATCTAAATATATTTTGGCACACACAGGCTTATACACCCTTCAGGCAGGGAATATGTGCAAGTATGGGGTTCCTTAAGGCAGATAATATGTGCAGTTATGGAGTGTGTTTAGTATTAGGGGAAGCAATTCCTATTTTCTCTTTATACATATTAAAAGAACACCTCTGCCATTGCCCCACCATTGGTTGACTAATGTTTGACATAGGAACTAAATCGAGCATTCAGTATTTATAGTGAGATAATTACCTTGTCCCTGCCTGCACCATAGACCACGCCCATTGGAGGGGTGGAGACAGGGCCGGATGTGACCTGGGGGAACTAATTTTGAGGAGCATAGTGGGAGAGCTCTTTTGCCTGCAGCACAGGAACAGCTTCCTGGGACCAGGAACTTGCTGGAGTACATCTGTCTATGTTGTAAGTTATTTCTCCCTGAGTAAACATCTATTTAGCCTATTTTTATTCTCCTGATCCTTATCAAACATCAATATCTGGTGTCAGAAGCGGAATCCGGATGTTTACCGGACCTGGTTTTCACCAAGCCGGCAGATGCTTCTCACTTCCCACACCATCCCCGAATGGGAAGGGTTCCTTGCCTAACCAGGTGTACACACCATAGCTTGTGGGACATTTTCCTCTGCCCTGCAACTTTAGCTCCACAGCGGCCCTGAGAAAGCTTGCATTGCTTCTCAGCTTTTGCCATTTCCCCACTTTGCATTTGCAGCTGCATTGCACATGGTGCCTGCCCAGCTGGTGTGTTTCCTGCAGCCCAAAGGTGGCAGTAAGCGGCCTTGGGGTCCCCGAAATTTTCACAAGGCTCCTTTCATTCATTCATTTAACAAAATTTTGCTTGCCTTAGTTTGTTAAGGGCTATTCTACAGGGAACGAGATCAGAAGGATTGTCTGCTGCTGGATCCTATTTGGTGGGACTCCTCCAGGCAACCACCACAAGTTGAGATCAACAACTAAAACCATCAAAGTTCAAGGACAGCAGAATTCCACCTAAGGTAAATGCAATATACTTCACAATGTAAGATGATATAATATATGAGATCAATTGTTCCATACCTAGGGTGGATAAGCTTATGATGCAAGACTTTACAAATTCTTTTACTTCATATATACAAGAAATTTTAAGAGAAGAAAATCGTGGTTTAAAAAATATATATATATATATATTTTTGGTAGTAGCATTGGGTATCAATGTTATGATATTATAAATGGTTTGATATTAGAGCAAACAATAAAGAAATTTTACAAACCATAACAGTCTTAGTAACAGTGGTTCAAAATATGGAAAATGGCATAGAGAGCTAAAAAACAAAAAGCTGAATATTGAAAATAACAATGGAGAGCTCAAAATTAGAAGGGAAAATACAGAATGCTTAGAGAAAAATTCAGAATATTAGAGAGGCAAATAAAGAGCTTACAGCTAGAATAGAAAACGTGGAACATAAAAATGACCAACTAGAAAACAGAATTTGTTATATGTTAAATGCTTCAATAACCAAAGCAGAAAAAGTGCAATGCATTAACATGCTGGCAGAAACAGCACGTTCCTTATTGAACAAAGTTGCTAATAAGGTTTAAAAACAGGAATACCAGATGGAAAGTATAGCAGAAGCTGTTCCATGTCTGAGGATAATCAAAAGCTAGCAGAAAGAACATTGTTTCTGGAAGGCTGTTTACATGCCACTCAAATAATATATAAGACAGGGAATATGAAGAATATGGAATCATTTGTAGTTGGAGCAAGCAAGAGACATTGATTCAATGAAGTCTCTAGAAAGTTATGTGGCTCAAGATCAGACACTCAAAGAAACAATGCTGAATAGATTGTAGACCTTTAAAGACTGCTGAACCCTGTCAAATCAGAGTAAGACAGCCTGTTTACCTTCCTGCCTTTGTTGTGGTCTGCCAGGTATTCTAGGCCTTAGCCAAAACTGGCTGTACCAACCTTGCTGTGAGACCTTGGGTGACTGTCCAGGTAACATGCTGTTTCTGTCCTTGCTGCACCATTTGTAAGTTGCCCATCTACACTTCCTGCCTACCCTAGTATTGTTATTTTCCTTCTCAGGTCTTTGATGAGGTTGAATATTAAATTGTCACAACTATTATTTTGTCTTCCTAGTTAGATATATTACTTACCAGACTTAAGCTTTCCAGCTTTGGACAACACTATTGTAAACCCTGTTTTTTCTTTATGCTAGTACTAGATAGTTAGGTCATAAGTTTATATTTACTCAATTTTCCTTTTCTTAGAGCACACTTGTTATTCACTGTTTTGTATATAGTTTTTGTATCACGCCTAAATCTTTTCTTAGACTTAAAGGGGAACTGTAGTGAGATATTCACTTTTTTCACACCTGCAGCATAGACCAGGGCAATTGGGCTGGAGACAGAGCAGGAGTTACCTGGGGGAACTAAGTCTGAAGAGGGGGCTCTGAGATCTATATTGCTTGCAGCATATAGATTCTCAAGGGAAAGCATCACAGTAAGATGATACACTCACAATTTAAATAAATAAGCAAGATGTTAACTTCAGCCACAAAACATCTGAGTAAGAGTGATTGATAAGAGAAAAAAATAAAAATACAAAAGGAGAGAGTTGTTTATGATAAGGATGTCTGATAAAATGAGAGAATAAAGGTAATACAAAAAGATATAGAGGTTCCAAGAAATTTTGTATAAAGTTCAGTGAAAGATGTAAACTGTTGGTTGTGGGCTCTCATATCTATAAACATAAATTTAAGGTTAGTAATATGCATTAAAAATTATGACCATACCATTCTAATTGTTTAAAAGTTCCATTTATTTCTCTAAAGAAAATTTTATGTACTTGTTAAAAAGTTCTGGAGTTTGCCTCCAATATGGCAGGACCAGACATTTGTGCAAAATACTGTCCTTGTGTGGACTGTTTGACTTTTTGCTATATGAACTGGATATGCAGAACCTACAGGAAAGTGACTGCTGTTACAACATACACACATTGCTACAAGATTCCTGCTTCATGGAAGAGTCTGCTAGACAGTCTAACCAAAAGTTGAGATGCTCATTTTTTATGATACAAAGGGAATGCCTCCTTGTTTTAGCTACATTTGGTAAGCGTAAGCTATTTAGGTCAATTGAGTGACATAGATGTTTCATGTTTCCCTAAAAGGAGTTTCAAATTAATATCAGTATTTTTAAAGCTAAAATTGTTTAACCTAATATAAAATGCTAAGAAACACAAGATACTGGCCATCCTTATATATTAACTGTTGGCTATAATCAAACCAAGTATTAATGATTAATAACAGGGATAAACATCACTCTGTCTCCCATACATGTTCTAAAAGTTT
This sequence comes from Phodopus roborovskii, assembly GCF_943737965.1. NCBI lineage: Eukaryota > Metazoa > Chordata > Mammalia > Rodentia > Cricetidae > Phodopus > Phodopus roborovskii. The sequence goes on from NW_026126476.1 coordinate 60,113, forward strand.
AAGCTTAAAACAAGTAACTCATACAAATTTGTCTATTTAGATATACCTAGACAGACTTCTAATACTACAGAGATCTGTATAGATAAGGTATTTAAATGTTAAATAAAAAGTTGTAATAATATCAGACAAAGAATCACTGGTCATAACAATTAACCTAGGCCTGTAAAGAAGATTATGAGGCAGCATGGATTGTTATGACACTGACCAGGGTGCAAGATGGTCAAATACAGTGACTGCTGCCAGGTAGGACCAAGCTTAGACGTTGTAGAGTCTGCAGGGTACTGAAAAATTGCTTGCACCAACTTTGCCTAGACAAAATAAGGTCAGAATTTTCCATGTCCCTCTTCCACAGAGAAAAGACAAAAAAAACAAACAAACAAAAAAAAAAAAAAAAAAAAAAAACAAAACAAAACAAAAAAAAACCTCTCACATTATGTCCTTGGTGAAGAACTTCTGCGCTCAATGCCATAGACAATTGTTTATGGCTAGGAGTATATTGACTGGTCCCTGTCTTTTTTTTTTACTAGATTGAACAGTTAATTAAATATATCCTTCTCAGATCTGATAGTATTGATGGCTGGGCTAAACCATAACTTTGTCAGCTTGGCAGTATTACGCAGCCTTAATATGGCTCCTCAATAAGGATCTAAAAATATAAAGACATATATGTCATTTTTGAACATTTATTTATTAATTATGCATACAGTGTTCAGCCTGCATATATGTCTCAAAGGTATAAGTACATTCCTTCTGTTTTACAGATACCAATATCTACTTTTTCTACAATATGGATTTCAGCACAGATTGGTAATGGTAATATATCTAAATCTTTTATGTCCTTTTATATAACAGTTCATATTGGATTCAGAGGCTCAAATGTCATAAAGCCTGGATCCACTTCTTACAGGTTAACAGGATTGCAGATAAGTACAGCCTTCCTGAGGATGGAATTTTCTCCCCGGTCTTGCTGTTCTTCTTGATCACTAAAGGTAAGGAACTAAGAGTTCCAATTAAATATATACATTTTAACTTCTGTTCCCACTTTGACCATGTCTCAGCCGATTTGTGCTTCTGGCCGATGAGCATCAGTTGCTGACTACAGCCTACTCCTCAATATTGCTCTCCCTGGACTTAAGGTGAACCACTCCAGCCGATGTGAATCTTCAACAGGGTGTAAAAACTAATGTCTTTGATAAATGTTTGATTTTTCTGAATTCCCTTTCCTTTTGATGGTATTGTCCAGCATTTTAGCATACTTGCAGCTCAGAAAACACTGCAAAAGTAAGCAGGAAGTAATATAGGCATATCCCTGACACCTCAGTGTTTTGATTTTCAGACAGCTGTCACCTGGAGTTCTGTAAATTATAAAGCCTCCTTGAGCAGCTTATTACTATTATGCCTATGGGTTTCCTCAACCTCCAAGGAAGTGACTCCTGACTGCAAAAGCAAAAGGTTTGTGTTGCTAAAAATCAAGCCAGCTGGGACCTCACTCTGTCAGAAAAGTAAGGTAGTGGTTTAAATTTGTGAAGGGTTTTTAGCAGGTTAAACAAAAAGGGAAGTTTGAGACCACTAGTCTCATTTCCCAAGGTTTCCAAGATACAGTTTGAGTTCTTCCTTTCCAATGTGGAACCCCTTGATCTCCTTTTGTTGTGGAAGGGTGTAGGGGAGAGTCCACCTGAATTGGTCCCAGAATCTCCTCTAGCCAAGGCCTGGCTATAGTGGACAAAGCCTGGGCTGATACTCAGGATGTTTCTGCATGTATAGCTGGGAATTTTCACTCTCCGGCTGTTGAATAAGTTAATTATTCCAGCCTGCATTGTGTAATTGTGTCTGCAACATCTGCATATTTTGTGGAGGAGGCAGATGATGATCCCACACACTGTAGGAAGAGAGTGGGGTTGTCTATTTTAGACAGGAGTAAGTGAAATTGAGATTTGTGTCTCTATAGGTATCTACAAGGTCTGAGTCTTGTGTAAAAGCCAGGGCCTAGAAACACTTTTTTGTGTCTTTAAGCACACTCTAACCCTTGAGGAAGTGCTCTTGCTGTTCAAGCTTAACCAGCCAATCAACAAGAGCTGGCCAACCTGACAGTCACAGGCATTGCAGAACACTTCCTGTAAATACACTGTAACCTTTTATTCTTGCTTCAGGCTTCGTTAAGCAGAACAAGTGCCAGTGCATTGATTTCTGTTCTGGGAGTGCTACTGTAGTAAATTGTGAGTGGACCATGGATGAACACAGAAGCCACAATATGGTGAGTGAAGAGATGCTATCCTCAGATGGGGAGGATGGGATGGGGAGGCCTTGGAGTTGGTGTGGCAGGCCCTCCAGGTTGCTAAGTGGGAAACTTTGGCCACATTCAGTGTTCTGTGAGGTACCATATGGTCCTAGCAACTCACCAGACCTGGGTGCTGGAGTATGAATACTTCACTCAGTAGAAAGCATTTCATTTCCATCAGAGAGCTTTCTGTAGAAAGGTGTGTATAGTCAGCACCAGAGTTCTTTTTGTGCACAGTAAGACAAAGAGACAAACCTAGAGAGGCCTAATTTCTCCAGTGTCTTCTACAACTTCTGCAGTACACATTTAATGTTTAGGTACAAGATTCATGTTAAATTAATTGTGTGTATCCTGTAAAATACATTTTCTTTATTTCTGTACATACTTATATTTATTTATTTTTGATTTTGAGATAGCTTTTTTCTTTTATTTTTACATACTTATTTTTTTTCTCTTATTTTACATATTGATCGAAGGTCCCACTCCCTCCCTGCCATGCCTCCCAATTTGGCTCCTGTCCTATTTCTGTCCCCACTCCACAGGGAGGGTGATGTCTTCCAGGAGGAGTCAAAAATCTGTCAAATCATTTGGATTAGGGACTATGTCCTCCCTCCTGCCTCTAGGCTAAGGGAGTATCCCTCCATTTGACATGTGCTCCCAAAGTCATTTCATGATCCAGGGATGCATCCTATTTCCAGGGAGACAACATTTTTCTAAGTATAGCACTGGAGCATGACATGAAAGTTGCACTGTAGAGCAGGCTAGTCCCAAACTCATAGTGACGTACATACTTCTGAATCCTGAGAGTGATATTATAGGCTTGGGACACTGAACATATCCATACATCCATACATGGCATTCTTGTGTTGGATTGCACTCCAATACTAAACTGTGATGTGGAAGATTAGAATTGTTCATATAAAAGACGTACCAATTCATAGGGATATTGAGACCCACAAAATAGGATTTAGCTGAGGGAGTGCTGCCTATAAAATTACACAAAGATGAGTAGTGTGCTGATAAGGCATGTTAGAGATTAGGATGCTAAAATATACATTTGATCTCTAAGATTGTCCCAGACATTTGGCTCCAAACCATGACAAAGGAGAAACTCCTGATTCACAGAGAGCCCCCAGGACCATCTCCTTCTCACAAAACAAGACTGTTAAAATCTGATCAGCAGACATTGCTTGGACACAGTGAACATTAGGGCCTGGTGTTCCAGAAAGGGCCAGTTTTCTAGAGAAAATCATAGTCCTCCCAGATGCGCAAGATAAATCCAAGTGATGACAACTGTTTGAAAGGGAAAACCCTTTTGTTTTGAGGGTTGGACTGAGCAAGCAAGACTCTCAATCATGGAGATGGATCAATGCTCCTTCTCAAAACTAGAAAATTTATTGGCAGAAACAGTAACAACCTGGAGTCTTTGCCTTAGGACTGTTCCATCATGCCCTGAGATATGCAGAATAAAATAGAGCTCCTCCTTTAAAACAAGGAAGATGCTTATGAGGGAATGCAATTGTCTGGGGCCAGAGCCTTTGTGTAGGTGTTATTTCAAATCCTGAGAACACAACTCTTAGTCCTGCTGACTTTCTAGAATTCTCCCGTTTCCTTCCATTTCCCCCTGGAAGTCATAAAGAGGAGGCAATACTTCATAAGATGTTTACATAGAATAAGACATAAGTTAAGCAAGACCTCCCTGCCATAGGTTTTATCTTTTCTTTGTTCTGCCTTTCCTATCTTCCCCATCTTCTGGCACATCTGTGTCTGAAACTGTCATTAAAGTGTGACATGAGAGCATGTCACTAGTGTACTCTGAAATAATTATGGTACTATCTTTTCTGTTGAAGTCTTTCATTGGCTTACTGGACCGACTTGCAGTTCCCTGACCCTTTTTAAATTTTTCAAAGTCTCAGCTGTCAGCTGACCCTGGAAGAACTTAAAAATGGCAGCATTAATGGAATGCAAATTATGTTTAAGAGCCAGACAATGATGATGAATGTGTTTAACCCCAGCTATCAGATTGCACATACAGGCATATTTCTGTGAGTTTGAGACTAGTGTGCTCTATAGAGCTAGCCCACTACAACTACAACAGGGAAACCAAGAAACACTGTCTCAAAAAAATATCTGTTGTAGGCTTTCTCCTATGTGCACATTAGCGAGAGACAGTTAAATGTTATCATTACAGAGACTATTTTTTTTTTCTTTTCTTTATTTACCTCTTTTGTCTATGGAGTTATTTGTTCACTGGAAAGGCAAAATCTTGAACAGCTTTACACCCAGCATTTTAGAATTAATTTTCTGAGACATGCTTTCTCATTGACAACGGTTGCTTTGATCTCAGCATGTTGCTTTCCAGGGCAATGTACTTTCTGTCCTCTTAAATACACCTCATTAAATTAAGTGACTGTATGCCCTCAGAAGGGAGAAGGATGATTTTTTTTGTTTGTTTGTTTTGTTTTGTTTTTTGGACCAAGCATCTTAAACACCTAATTTGAGGATACCAATTTCTTTTAAGGAAATATTTAATAAACAGAACTCATTAATCTGTAACACTGCACATTCATTTAAAATATAATCCACATCTACATCATAAATGATCTCAGTGAGAACAAGATAAAAAAGTATGACCCCAGTGTTTTAAAATTGTCCATATGAGTCATGAAATTGACTGTCCATTACACTTGCAACAAAAAGATTTGCATACTTTCATGTGGAGCATGTATGCTTCCTTCAGACCAGAGTAGAAAGAAGAGTTTATTGCGTGCACTGTAAGGAGAAGCAGGGTAGGATATCAGCTGCTGCGTCCATCATAAAAAAGGTTGTGATTGCTGCATTGTGATGGCTTGAATGTGATTGCACCTATAATCTCATAGGGAATGGCAGTAGTAGAAGGAGGAGCTTTGTTGCAGTGACTTTGGCATTTTGAGAAGAAGAGTATCATTGGTGATGGGTTTTGGGGTTTCCTATGCTTTGGATATGGGAAGTATATAAGATGTCTTACTCTGGCCTGCATATCAAGATGTAGCCAGCACCATATTTTTCTTCAAATCATGCTCCCTGCTATGAAGAAAATAGATGGAATTTCTGAAACTTTGAGCCAATCCAATTACAAGTTTTCTTTATACAATTTGTGGGGGATCTCTTCCTTGCAAGTAGAGTGATGAGTATTCCACCCCTGATTTTCACTGGGGAGACTAGGGTTGGAATCCCTGATAGGGGCAGCTTTACCAAGGAGGCAGAGACAGGTTGACCTCTGTGAGTTAGGGACCAGGCTGTTCTACAAGAGCTAGTTCCAGGACCACCTTAATGTCACAGAGAAACCCTATCTAAAGAACATCAACAAAAAGACTTGTGGTGGTCTTAGAACTTATACACAGCAATGAAAATCCTAACTAATGTAGGTTCAGTGATTTTCTTCTTTAGATACTCAGGGTGTATTGATTCATGTCATGTGAATGAAGACAGACTAGATTTGTTGGATAAAATTTGGAAGTTATATTGAGCTGGGTATAGCCAATGGTGTGATGTCATTGAGATTTGCATTGATCACAGCTACTCCAGACTTTGCTACCTAGTGCTGGGAAGAAACTGCTGCAATTCCTTTAGGGAAAGGCTTTGAGTGCTCATTAAGAAGGAAATAAATGTTACTTATTTACTCTTTTCTAATTCCCCTGGCTGGTATTGGGAATGCAAATGACTACAAGGATATGGTAGAATTTAGTTCATTTAAGAACTTTGAAGATGGTGTAGGCACAGTGCAGAAAGAGGTGGGAGAAGGAAGGAACATGAGCAATTTCTTGCTTTCCCTTGGTGGAAATATCAGTGTGGAGCCTAAAATCAATTGTAGATGTTATACAAAATGTCTGACTGGCCTTTTCTTGGTGTCCATAGACAAGGACAATCAATAATCTTGATAAAGTACTGATGTGATAATGAAACCAAATTGCTGACTTTTGTGTAGAAGGTGCAATGAATTCAGCCCCACAGCATGGTCAGTGTGTAAGCTTCAGAGAAGGAGGAGCAGACCTGCCTAACTGTCATTGCTGCAGGGACAGGAAGGGAACATGTGCCCTGTGCTGACCTGGACACTGCCCTTTTTCTCTGAGCCTCGATGTGTGTAGGTTCCCTTGGGGGAGTGAAATCTCTGTGTCCACACTGGGCTGTGGTGGGGCACAAGTTTTATTCAAGCACTTGAGAGGCAGAGGCAAGAAGCTCTATATGAGTTTGAGGCCAGTATGATTTTCAAAGAGAGTTCTAGTGTAGGTCCCAAACATAAAGAGACAGCCTGCCTTGAAAACCAAAAGAAAATCTAAAGGAAAAAACAACAAAACAAACAAACCAAAACGAAACTAATATTGGTGTTCAATATGAAAGACACAATTTCTTTTAGTATGAGTTGGGAGCATCCAAGGGAAAAACTGAATGTTTGCTTCTGGAATTTATGAATATTGCAATCCACAATCAGACTTTTCTTACATTTGCCACACACAGTTTAGAAAACAGTGGAAAATGGTCATGAGAATCATCTTTCAGCAATACAAGATCACAGCTCTTTTAACTTTCCACATTCACTAGCTACCATAGCATGTCTCAGGAACGTTGAGCTCCTGGAGAAAAAAAGGAATTTCTTATCTGCTCTTTTCTCAAGTGTCCATGGTGTTTAGTGGGTGGGCAGGGCAGTTTCCACATGCTGTGACATTATACATGTGTTCGGAAGAAGAAATTAAATCATTGTTCTGTATTAAATTTTGTGTGGGCATGATGGGGCTGGTTTTGCCTTAAACCACAAGGAGCCTTGAGAGTTTGCAGAAACATAGAAAGAGATTACCACCATTTTTAGAGAGAACTCTAAACCATGAGGCATTTCTGTTGGGAACAATGCCAGTACCTGGAGTGTCAGAAGAAGAGAGTGAGCATTCTTCTGAGTTAATTTTGTGGGAGTTGTGAATTCTTTTTATGTAAGATCTAAATAACTACCACGATGGGTAGCTGGTTAACATTGGTCAAGATCTCGGCTTTCCTGGCTGAATTACCTCTGGTGTTTTGATAAAAATTTGATTATATTTTCCAGCTTTTTTTCTTGTCTGTGTCTCTGCATCTTGGCTTTATCCTTTCCCAAACATTGTACACCTTCTTGATCACCATATATTTGTTTTAAATATAAAGGTCACAATATGTCAAAGTATAACCTGAACGTTTCCTGGATTTCCTCTGTGTCCATTGTTATGTCCTCCTTTTCATTTCTGATTTTGTGAATTTGCATGTTCTCTCTCTGCTTTTTCATTAGTTTGGATAGAGGTTTGTCTATCTTGTTGATGTTCTTGAAAACCCAACTCTTTGTTATATTGATTTTTTTGTATTGTTTCCCTGGTTTCTGTTTTATTGATTTCAGCCCTCAAATTGTTTATTTTCTGGCATCTACTCCTCCAGGGTGAGTTTGGTTCTCTCTGTTCTAAGGCTTTCAGTTGCACTGTTAATTCTATATTGTGACTATTCTCTGTTTATGTTCATATGGGCACATAGTGCAATGAACTTCTGGTACCACTGCTTTCAAGGTGTCCCATTAGTTTTGGTATGTTGTGTCCTCATTCTTGTTGAATTTTAGGATGTCCTTAATTTCTATTTTTTTCTTCTTTGACACAAGTATGGTGCAATTGAACATTGTTGAGTTTGCATGAGTTTGTAGTGTTTCTTCATTTTGTGTTGTTGTATTCCAATTTTAAAGCATGCTGGTCATTTAAGATACAGGGGACCATTCCAATTCTCTTGTAACTCTTGAGGTTTGTTATACCACCTACTATTTGGTTGATTTTAGAGAAGGTTTCATGTGGAGCAGAGTAGAAGTTTGTTCTTTTGTGTTTGGATGGAAAGTTCTATAGATGTCTGTTAAACCCAATTGAAACCAAACTTCTGTTAATTCTTTTCTTACTTTGTTAAGTTTATGACTGGTGGTCTTGCCTATTGATGACATTGGCATGTTGAAGTCTGCCACTATAAGTGTGTGAGGCTTTAGGTGACATTTGAATTTTAGTAGCATATCTTTTATGAATGTAGTTGCCTTTATATTTGGAGCACAGTTAGTCAGAATTGATACTTTGTGTTGATGGATTTCTCTTGTGATGAATATGGAATGACTGTTTTCATCTCTTTTGATTAATTTTGGTTTGAATTCTAACTTGTTAGATATTAGGACAAACACACCTGCTTGTGTTTTGGACCCATTTGATTGGAAGATCTTTTCTTATCCCTTTACCCTGAGTTTATGTCTATCTTTGAAGCTTAGATGCATTTCTTGTATGCAGCAGTGAGATGGATTCTGTCCTCATATCCACTCTGTTAACCTGTGTCTTTTTACAAGCAAGTTAAGACCATTAATGTTGAGGGAGTGTAAGGAGCATGGAATGTTAATGCTTGTTTGTTTTAGATTTGAATTTGGAAGTGGTATTGTGAATTTATTATTCTTGCTTTACTCTTGATTTGTGGTGAAGTGGATTATCTGTTGCCTACATATTTGTGAGTATAGTTAACTTCCTTGGCTTGGAGTTTTCCTTCCAAATCTTTTTTATGGCTGGATTTGTAGATACATATTGTGAAAATCTGTCTTTGTCGTTAAATATCTTGTTTTCTCCATCTATAGTGATTAAGAGTTTGCTGGGTATAGTAGCCTGGGCGGGCATCTGTGGACTCTTTCTACTCGTAGGACATCTATCCAGGACCTTCTGGCTTTGAGGCTTTCCATGGAGTAGTCAGGTGTAATTTTGATAGGTCTGCCTTTATATGTTACCTGGAATTTTTCCTTTGCTGCTCGTAATGTAATTTCTTTATTTGTATGTTAGATATTTTGGTTATTATATGTCAAATGGGTCTTTGTTCTTTGGTCCAGTCTATTTGGTGTTTGGTATGCTCATTGTACTTTCATGGGCATGTCCTTCTTCAGAGTGGGAATGTTTTCCTCCATGATTTTGTTGAATATGTTTTCAGTACCTTTGAGCTATGCTTCCTTACTTTCCTATATGCCTACTATTCTTATGATTGGCCTTTTCACTTCCCACACTTCCTTTTTTTGTTAAGAATTTGTAGGATTTATGATTTTCTTTGGCTGATGAATCTATTTCCTTTACTTTGTCGTCTGCACCTGAGATTATCTCTTCCATCTCTTAAATTCTGTTGGTTATGCTTTCATTTGCAGTTCCTGATCATTTGCCCAGTATTTCTATTTCCAGCATTCCTTCATATTACATTTTATTTATTGTTTCCATTTCAGTTTTCAAGTCTTGAACTGTTTCCTCCACCTGCTTAATAGTTTTTTCTGGGTTTCTGTACTTGCTTCAGGATATTTCTTCATTTCTTCTATTTTTTGTATGTTTTTTTCTTCCACTTCTTTAAGGGATTTTCTGATATCCTCTTTGAGGGCCTCTATCATTTTTATGGCTATAATTTTTAATTCATTCTCTTGTACTTTATCTGCTTTGTTGTGTCCATTCGATTTGGTGTAGCTTCCATAGATTCTGGTGCTGTTATTCTTGTCGTTCTGTTGTTAGATGTTTTATTGTATTGCCATCTTCCCATAGCTTCTACCCTGGTGTGTTTTGGTGGGTGAGAAGTTTGATGTTTATAGCTCTGGGTTGTACAAGCTCTCTAGGAGGTCTCACCAACAGGCAGGGGCCCAGCAGTTGGGCTAAAAGTTCAGACTCCAGCAGAAGACTGGCGAAGCAAGTCAAAGATTTTGAAGGTTGGGACTCAGGATGTCCCTTAAGCCGATAGGCAGATCTAGCCTGGGCCTGGCACTCTCCAGCTGTGACCTCTTTGGCATAGGCCCTACAATGGGGGTCAACGATCTACCCAGCAGAAACTCAGAGTGCTCACATGGACACAGGTGATTCTCAGGGAGGGGTCTGTAAATCCAGTAGAGGACTCTAGCCTAGGCCTGGCAATGAACGGCATATACTGGGCTGATACTCTGGATGTTTCTGCACCAATAGGCAGACCTAGCTGGGACCTGGCACTCTCGACCTGAGGCCCCTTTATCTGATGCCCTGAGATGGGGACCACTTCACTCATTACCTTAACAACATAGAAAGCCTCATTGAGATGATTGATTTATCTAAATCCAATCCTACACATTTGCTTTGTATTACATAAACCAATTCAAATTGGAGGAAACTGTTAATACTTTAAACACCTAAGTACCTGGGTTACAGGAATGAGTGCTCAAAATATTAAATATTCACAGGTAAAAATATGTTTGGTTAAAGATTTGATTTAATTTTAATTATGTAATGCCAGTGCATGGATTTGTGTCTGCTCACACTTGTTCCCAGGAATGTTAGCCTTTTGAGTTATTCTTGTAGCAGGAACTATAGAATGTTCTCAAAATCCTGACATAGGTCCTGGCAATGAATGTCCCATAATTTTTCTCATCCATATCTTTAACCTTGTCTCTATTCTTCTTCTATCTTCTTTATATGAATTGATAGGGAAGAGCTCTTGAAAGAGGAAATTGAAGATTTTAGCCATCATACTTTTCTTTAATTTCAATAATCAAAATGGATTTTTGTGGAGCATGGTTCTTACTAAGTTCACTACAACCAAGATAAGTGACAAACTGGTCAGCCCTTCTGATGTAATCTGCAACCCAAGAGAGAGAGAGAGAGAGAGAGAGAGAGAGAGAGAGAGGCAGAGAGAGAGAAATAGAGAGAGAGAGAGACACAGAGCAAGAAAGAAAGCATGAGATGGAGAGGGAGAGGAAAGAGAGATAATGGGAGCAAGAGAGACATCAACCCAAGTTTCTTCACCTTCTGGTTTCATACTCTGTACACCCAGTCACAAAAAGAGGAACATGTTATGTACTCCTTAATATATGGATTTTAGACCTAGAGCAAATGATCACCAGCCTATAATTCATACCACCAGAGGAACTAGGATACAAGGTGTATTCTAAGAGATACATCTAAAGTCACTCACAGAAGGGGGAAGGGACAAGGCCCCCAGATCACATGGGAAGTGGGGGAGCAGTGCCTGGAGAGGGAACTAGGAGAAAGAGAAGGGAAGGAGAGGAAAGCTAGTGTGACTAGGAAGATTGAGTCAGAGTAGGAATAGAAGACAAGAGGGGGGAGAGAAAGAAAGAAAGCATGAGAGAGAAAGAGAGAGGGAGAGGAAAGAGAGATAATGGGAGTAAGAGCATCATCAACCCAAGCTTCTCTGCCTTCTGGTTTCATAATGTACCAAAGGCACCACATATAAGACTGGTAAGAAACCTCCCCTATGACTGTTGGCTATGCTTGAAGCTCTGATGGGCGATGGAAGCCTGAGTTACAGGACTAAATAAGCAGAAAAGACACAGAACTTGAGGGCAGGTTTGGATCAGGGCTACCAAACATTCTAAACTCTTTGTATAGATACAGAAGCCATTAGGGTTTCCACGCAACAACCCAGCTTCCCTGGGTATGAAGGTGTTGGTTTAAGTATGGCTTCTTCCTTCTTACCAGGGATGATATGGAGAGGAAGGACTCAAGAGTTGGTGGGATCACTTTTTGCGGGAGGTGTGGTTTACAAGGTTTCCCTTAGCCGCCATCCTGTAGCCCATCGGCACCTGTATCTTGAGATGGACAAAGCAGGTTGTGTAAAGCTTCAACCTTAATATTGAGCTGCAATTGGAGAGAGGATGGTTTGACTCCTGGCAGTGTTTGGTAGCACCATTACAAGCCCTGCCCTCATGGTGTCAAGGGGGGCCCTGCCCTGGATTAACCTCACTTCAGACTTCACCCTTAAAAGGACTGCTATTGTGTTTCCAGAGTAGTGGAAAGGGACAAGGTCTCCTGAGAAAACTGGGATCATTGTCTGCAGTGAGGGAGAGTTGGGAGAAAGAGAATGGGAGAAGAAGATGGGAGAGGAGGAAAAGAGGAATCAAGAAGACTGAATTTTGGAAAGAATAGAGGAGAGCAACAAAAGAGATACCATACTAGATAGAGATATTATAGGTTGTAAGAGAAATCTGGCATTAGGAAAATGTCCAGAGATCTACAAGGATGGCCACAAATAAGAATATAAGCAATAGTGGAGAAGTTACCTTAAATGCCCTTCTGTATAATGAGATTGATATCTACTTTATAGGATATTCTAGAGCCTTCATCCATTAGTTGACAGAAACTGAAGCAGAAACCCACAGCTAAGCACTAAGTAAAACTTCTGGAATCCAGTTGCAGAGAGGGAGGAGTGATAAGTACAGGGGCCAAGACCAGGTTGGAGATGCCCACAGAATCACCTAAGAAAAACAAGAGGGAGCTCATGCACACCAGTCTGATAGTTGGGAAACCATAATATGACTGACCTAAAACCCCTACAAGTGCATCTCATTTAGAAGGCCTGGTAAGTCTAAGAGACCTCTGGCAGTGGAATCAGGATGTATCACTGGTGTATGAAAGACTTCAGGAGCCCATTCCCCATGGACAGATATATCCATCCACACTGAATCGCTTAAAAAAGAAAATGGGAGGTACTCTTGAACAAATTGGTACAGGAGACCACATGTAGACATAACTCCAGGAGCACAGACACTGAGATCAACAATTAATGAATGGGACCTCTTCAAACTTAGAAGCTTATGTAAGGCAAAGGACACAGTAGACAAGACCAAACCGCAGCCCACAGACTGTTTTGTGCATGGCAATAGACACAGGTCTAATTTTGGTCTTCTACACTCCCATCGTCCAGTTGTACCAGCACCATTTTGATGGGAGATGTCATTCTGAAAATATGTTTCTCATACTGGTTAATGAATAAAGCACTGTTGGACAATAGGACAGATAGATAGGCGGGACTAGGAGATAAGGAGGAAAGAGGAAGGAGGAAGGAGGAGTCAAGATGGAGAGACTGGGGAAACGAGATGCCTGCCCTATTCCCCGGCAAGAAGAGACACCGTGAAAATACATAGATCAACAGAAATGGGCTGATACTTATGACAGAGTTAGCCGACAAGAAACTAGTACCTGGCCAACAGCATTATATCAAATAGAGAGTCTCTGTATATTAATTGTTGCTGGTGCGGTGGTGGGACAAGACCAGCCCTGGGCGGAAAACCTTACTCACCATTTGTTGAAGATGCTTTCGTCATTCCATTGTACACTTTTAGCTGTTTTGTAAAAAGTCAGGTGTTCCCTATGTGTGTGGGTTAATATCAGGATTTTCTATTCGATATCCTTGAGCTACTTGTCTATTTTTGTGCTAATACCAGGCTGTTTTCAGGACTATAACTCTCTAGTAGATCTTAAAGTCAGGGATAAAGATGCCTCCTGAAATTCCTTTATTATACAGGTTGTTTTGGCTCTTCTGGTTCTTTGGTTTTTCAATATAAAGTAGATTATTACCCTTTCAAGGTCAGTGAAGAATTGTGCTGGGATTTTAATGGAGATTGCATTGAACATGTAGATTGCTATTGGTAAGATTGCCAATTTTACTATGTTTTTTCTACCTATCCATGAGATTGGGAGATATTTACATTTTCTGGTATTTTCTTTAAAGACACACATTTTTATTATGTAGGTCTTTCACTTGTTTGGTAATTGTTACCCCAAGATACTTTATGATGTTTGTTGCTATTGTACAGGGTGATGTTTCTCTGATTTCTTTATCAGCCCCTTTGTTGACTGAATATGGAATGGCTACAGATTTTTTTTATTATTTAATCTTGTATCCTCATACTTTGCTGAAGGTGTTTTTCAGATGTAGGAGAACCTGGTAGAGTTTTTTGGTTGCTTATGTAAATTATCATATCATCTGAAAATAAAGTTTGAGTTCTTCCTTACCAATTTGTATCCCTCTTGATCTTTATTTCTTGTCTTATTTCTTTAGCTAGCCCTTCAAGTAAAATAATGAAGAGATATGGAGAGATAAGGCAGCCTAGTCTTTTTCCTGATTTTAGAGGAATCGCCTTAATCTTCTCTACATTCAGCTTTATATTTGCTCTGGGTTTACTATATATTGCTTTTATTATGTTTACGTAAATTCCCGTTATCCCTGATCTCCCCAAGACCTTTAACATAAAGGATGTTGAATATGTCAAAGGGTTTTTCTGCATCTAGGGAGATGATCATGTGACTTTTCATTTTCAGTTTGTTTATGTAGTGGTATATTTGATGTATTTTCATATGTGAAACCATCTCTACAACCCAAGGATGAAACCTTCTTCATCATGGTCAGTGATTTCCCTGATATAATCTTGGATTCGGTTTTCCTATATTTTCTTGAGTATTTTTGCATCAATATGCATGAGGGATATTGGTCTGTAATTTTATCTCTTATTTGTGTCTTTGTGTGGATAGGTATTAAGGTGATTGTAGCCTCATAAAAAGAGTTTGGTAATGAACCTTCTATTGTGTGGAACAATTTCAGGAGTATTAATATAGATCTTCCATGAATTTTTGGTAGAATTCTTCACTGAAGAAGACATCTGGCTCTGGGATTTTTTATGTTGGAAGGCTTTTCTTTATTACTTCTACTATGTTAGTTGTTATAGGTCAAATTAAGTTGCTTGTCTATTCTTGATTTAATTTTGGTAAGTAATAGTTATCCAGAAATTTGTTCATATACTTTGAATTTTCAAAGCTTGGATAATATAGGTTTTCAAAATATGACCTAAAAATTGTTTGGATTTACTCATTATGTACCACTTTTTGTTTCTGATTTTGTTAATGTCCATGTTCTCTCTATGCTTTTTCGTTAGTTTGGATAAAGGTTCGACTTCCTTGTTAATTTTCTTGAAAAACCAACTCTTTCTGGCATTGAATTTTTGGATTGTTTTCCTGTGTTCTACTTTATTGTTTTTTGGAGACCCCATTTCTTTTTGGCTCTGCCGCCTGTGCTACAACTATATCTTGTAGACCAGGCTGTTCTTTAACTCACAGAGATAAGCTTCCATCTGCCTCCTGAGCTCCAGCATTAAATGCATTTGCCAACACCACCACCCAGCTATTGGTATCTTTTTAAATGTCTTCTTTAAACACATTACTGCTTTTATCTCTATTTTGCTGCTCTCCTATGTTTCGTAGATTTTACTTATTTCATTAGTTTTCTCAAGTGATGCTGATTATTGATTTCTGTGTAGAGCAAAGTGTCCTCTAACTGTGGCTTGTCTTATGCTGTGTAATTGAGAATTGTTTTGAACTCCTAATCCTGCTTCTCCTGTACAGTGCTGGGAAGAAAATCTTACACTTCGTTCCACTCAGGCCCTTGCCTTGTCAGTGAGAAGGAAAATAGACCAGAAAATGAATGAACTCCCAAGATCTCTGATTATTTTGGTGTCTTATAAATGGAGAGGGATTTGTGCAATGATTGAGTTCATGTCCCACTTGGATACAGCTGGAGTCACAGTGCAGAAAGATAGAGGCAGGATGGAAGCTGAGATTTCCTCCTTCAACAGTAGTTGAGGTAAGCAATGTGGAATTACGTAATCATTCCTAGATAATCCATAATTGTGGATTGTATACATCCATAGATCCATAATTGTGGGCTGTATCTTGGAATCCACAGATGAGGGCTATCAAGATTCTGGATAGAGGAGAGACCTTATCATGCATACAAATTGTGTTAATTATAGTATTCAGCCAAAACCGGTCTGGGTGTACTCTTGTGGACTATGTAACAGGACTTTTATGTTTACTGGGCTTGGATGTACAATCTGAGAGAAAAGGTTTGAGGAATACTTGGTGTGCTCTACTTGAAACCCCTAGTCTCTGGAGCACATGTCCATGAAGCTATTTTCAGCTTTTCAAAATATTTTTTTTATTTTAGATCATAACTACATCATATCCACTTACACTTTTCTGCCCCCAAGCCCTGCTATGATTACTCAATGTTCTCTTATTCACAGCCTGCTTTTCTTAAACAGGAGTTTCACATTAAACACAGTGAATATTGGAAGGTGGCATACTTTTGGCTGCAGTATTTCCTAGCTATTAGGTCAAAGGTTGCTGACCAGGAACAATGAGTATGTAACAATATGTGCACAGAAAGGTCACTGTGATTTTCATAATGAGCTGCTTGACTTACAGGATAGTAGAAGAATGTATACTAAAACACAAACTTTCTGGAATAGGCCACTATCTGCAGGGTGGGTTGTGCAGAGTTACAAGGACTATAAAATCTGAGTCATTGATTTCTGATTCCCTGGTAGTGGGCTGCAAAATTTTAGGTCCAACAGAGTGGTCCCAGGCAATGCTGGACTCTGAGAAGGCTTCTTTCCATGATTCTCTTGTCCTTCTGCTCTATCGAGTTGTAAGGAAGAACACAGGTTGCACCATTCTGAATGTACAGTTTTCAAAGCAGGTCTGCTCAGATGTCATTTCTGCAAAATTTGTATGGACCATGAGATAGACTGGGGTTCTTTTGGTCCATGTGGTGACCTGGGCAGTTACCCTTGTCCTCTGAGCCTTCCTGTCCATGTGTTTCTTGGTTTGGGGGCGAGTCCACATCTCTGGCATGGGTGGGTGTGTTGCTTATTATATAACTGTCCAGTGTGCATATTCATGCAATGCTGTTGATGTGCAGTGGGGGCTGACGCTGGATAACTGAAGGTCTGATTTCTTGATGTTCTGAATATTCCACTCCACTTTCAGGTTTGCCTTATAAATATTTTAGAAAGTAGTAAAAAGTGGTGATGTGGATGTCTATCAGCAATACAAGATTATGTTTTTAACTCTCTGCTACCAAGAGTTACAATACTGTACTGAGTGAAGATTAATTACAGTGTACAAATTGTGTCTTTGTTCTACAGAGATTTCTCTGGTGTGTATGGTTTGGGACAGGGAGTTAGGTCAGGCTCTTCATCTTGGGCTTAAATCTCTTGGCAGGAAGCAGATTTTAAATTATTCTCCCATGTTGTTTGTGGAATGGGCATCAGTGGGGCTTAGTTTACCTGAATCCATAAAGGGGCATAAAGGTCTGCAGAGCCATAGCAGAAGATCAGCTCCATTTGCATAGAGAGCTCTAGAGCAGGGACATCCTGTCTTTGGAATAGATATCCATAGCTGCAGGGTCAAAAGTTTTGAAGGGTCACTTTGAATCGATTTATTTGGAGTGTTGAAGTCTGTGTTTATTTAATCTCTTTACACTTGGATGCATAGGTATTTGGATAACATTGGTCATGATCACACTTTTCATGGCTAAATTTCTTTTGTACTTTATATTAATAGTTGATATATTTTGACCTTTGCTCTTGGGTTATTCTCTCTATCTCTCTTATTCTTTTACAAAGAATATACATATTTTGATTGTTGTTACCTTGTGGTAAGTATAAAAGTCATATTATATCAGTTTGTGTATCTTGTTTTCCTAATTCCATTGAGCATTCTGGGTATTTCCAAAATAAAATGTTAATGTGCCTTTGTAATCTCCATTTTGTTATTAATTGTTGTTCATTGTCATTGGATTGTATTCATTTCATGTTACAAACTTAACATGTATAGGATCTTAAATTCTGATACTTCATGTTCCTAAAGACCATTATTTAGTTCTTTATTTATTTTGGTTTTATTGTTAATCCACGAAAGAGTTTTGGCTCATCAGAAAAAAACATGTTGTGTATCTTGGCAAGAGACTCAGCACATCTTTTGGGGGATGACCAGAGTTCAGATACTGACATTCAACTTTACATAATTATCTACATCCCGTAACCTATATACTTATACAAACCATTTTCTCTCAAACTCATACATACAAAATATAGCAATAAACTTGATAAAATGGTAAAGATTAGTACCATGAATATTATTGCCATAAATTCTAATCTTATACACTATAATTTAGCTTTGACACACTGCACTGGAAATTGTAAAGCTACTTCTAGTTGTTCTTTTTTTTTAATTTTATTTAATTTTATATAACAGTCCAATTAAATGAAAACAAACATTTACACACAATATTTGGGAATTTGGGCGTTGTTCTTTCCAAACTACTTCCTGCTGGTAAGGGGCGCTGTCTTGGGGGATTCGAAGAAGATTCAGATATCCTGGCTGTAGTCTGTAGGGCTGTTTTGTCCAGCTGTTTTGAATGTAGGATCAGCTTGTACTCTGTTTCAGGCAGTCTGGTGTGATCAAACCACATTAGTCTGGAAGGAATCCACATCTTTTCATTTTCTGTGGAAACAAAAATAGAAATCCATTTCCCCAGTAACTTGTCCTTCAACTTAAATTTTGGAGTCAAAGCATTTTTTTTTTAGTTTAATATTTTAAATGTCAATCCCAGTTCCCTCTCCCTCCCTCCCTCCCTCACTCGTTCCCTCCCCCCAGCCTTACCTCCCTCCTTCCCTCCCTTTTTACTCTCTCTGCCCTCTCACAAGCACTCTAAACACCCTCCCTCCCATCCCCCCACCCCAATTCCATATGTAGGGGAGTGCTATCCAGTTGGGGTCATGTAGATCTGACAGGTCCTGTGAAGTAGGGACTAGGGCTTCTCTCCTGTCTCTAGATTAAGGCAGTTATCCCTCCATGGGGGATATGTTCGCAAAGATCTTTTGTGAACCAGGGATACAACCTGGCTCCACTGTCTGAGGTCTCTTTGACTGCTCAGACCTTCTGGCTGAGACCCATAATCAGGGGGGCCTGAGTCAGTCCCATGCTGGCTTCCCAGCTATCAGTCTAGTGGCCGTTAGCTCCTCCTTGTTCAGGTAAGCTGTGTCTATGTGTTTCTGCAGCATGGTCTTGTCCTCTCCATCTGCATCTGGGTTCTAGTTCGACTCAGTGTTTATGTATGGGTGTTTGATCCTATTTTCAACAGGCATTAGTTGAGGGCTCCATGGAAAAGTTAGTTGTTGATCTCACTCTCCAGGAAGGACATTTATGATAGCCTTTCCACGTGAGCTCAACTTGTTAGTTGGGAGCAGTCTTATAGTTCTCTTGGCCTTTCTTTGTGTTCAATTTTATCTTCAAACCAATATTGGCTCCCTCTTTTATGTTCTCTCTCTCGGTCTCTGTCTCTCTCTCTTTCCTATCTACTAGTCCTAACCAGGCTCAATATTCCTGGTCGCACATGTTTTCCTTTCCTTCCCCTCATTTTCTCCTACTTCTCTCTCCATTTGCTGTCCTCCCCCACTTCACCTGAGCTCTGGGGACTTGTTCCTTGCCAGTTCAGTGAGGGTCTTTATATGAATCTCTTAGAATACACCTTGTAGCCTAGTTCATCTGGTGGTGTGAATTATAGGCTGGTGATCCTTTGATATAGATCTAAAATCCATATATGAGTGAGTACATACTGTGTTCCTCTTTTTGTGACTGGGTTACCTCATTCAGGATGGTTTCTTCAAGTGCCATCCACTTGCCTGCGAATTTCAAGATACCATTATTTTTTACTGCAGAGCAGTATTCCATTGTGTAGATGTGCCACATCTTCATTAACCACTCTTCAATTGAGGGGCATCTAGGTTGCTTCCAGGTTTTTGCTATTACAAATAGTGCTGCTATGAACATAGTTGAACAGATGTCTTTGTTGCATGGATGTGAATCCTTTGGGTATATGCCTAAGACGGGGATTGCCGGGTCCTGTGGTAAACTAATTCCCATTTTCCTGAGGAACTGCCATACTGATCTCCAAAATGGCTGTATGAGTTTGCACTCCCACCAGCAGTGGAGGAGTGTTCCACTTTCTCCACATCCTCTCCAACATAAGTCATCATTGGTGTTTCTAATTTTAGCCATTCTGGCAGGGGTAAGTTGGTATCTCAAAGTTGTTTTGATTTGCATTTCCCTGATAGCTAAGGATGTGGAGCATTTTCTTAAGTGTCTTTCAGCCTTTTTGATTTCCTCTATTGAGAATTCTTTCTTCAGTTCTGTACCCCATTTTTTTAATAGGGTTATTTGGTGTTTTGTTGACTAGTTTCTTGAGTTCTTTGTATATTTTGGAGATCAGTCCTTTGTCGGATATACGATTGGTGAAAATCTTTTCCCAGTCTGTGAGCTGCTGTTTGGTCTTGTCGACTGTGTCCTTTGCCTTACAGAAGCTTCTAAGTTTGAAGAGGTCCCATTTATTAATTGTTGCATTCAGTGTCTGTGCCCCTGGGGTTATGTTCTGGAAGCAGTTTCATATACCAATTTGTTCAAGAGTACCTCCTACTTTCTCTACTAAGAGGTTCAATGTGGCTAGTTTGCTGTTGAGGTCTGTGATCCATTTGGACTTGAGTTTTGTGAATGAAAATGGACATGGGTCTATCTGCAGGCTTCTACACACCCTCATCCAATTGTGCCAGCACCATTTGTTGAAGATGCTGTCCTCGCGCCATTGTATAATTTTAGTTGTTTTGTCGAAAATCAGGTGTTCATAGGTGCGTGGATTGATATCAGGATTTTCAATTCGATTCCATTGGTCTACCAGTCTATTTTTATGCCAATACCAGGCTGTTTTCAGAACTATAGTTCTGTAATAGATTAAAGTCAGGAATGGTGATGCCTTCTGATGTTATTTTATTGTATAGGGTTGTTTTGGCTATCCTGGGTCTTTTGTTTTGCCATATAAAGTTGATTATTATCCTTCCAAGGTCGTTGAAGAATTGTGCTGGGATTTTAATGGGGATTGCATTGAATCTGTAGATTGCTTTCGGTAAGATTGCCATTTTTACTATGTTAATCCTACCTAAACAAGAGCATGGGAGATCTTTCCAATTTCTGGAATCTTCTTTAATTTCTTTCCTTAGATTCACAAAATTCTTATTATATAGGTCTTTTATTTGTTTGGTAAGTGTTACACCAAGATACTTTCCAATCAAATGGAAATAAGAAGCAAGCAGGCGTAGCTATCCTAATATCGAACAAGTTACACTTCAAACCAAAATTAATCAAAAGAGATGAAGACGGTCATTTTATATTCATGTCAGGAGAAATCCATCAACACAAAGTCTCAGTTCTGAACATCTATGCCCCTAATACTTCTAGTTGTTCTTAATAATCAAAACCTGGATTCAGATATGTGATTAATGATGAAAGATCAGAGAAGCAGAGCAGCCAAGCCCTAGCTCTCACTTCTACTGAATCCTCAGACCAAAGGGGCGGGCTATTTTGACTCTAGGATTCTTCCCTCAGAAAACAATGAACTTTTGTCTTCTTCCCCTTTTATTTCTCTTTCCTCCAACCATAACTACCTCCCAAGTTCAGGAATAAAAGAATGAAGCACCACTTGTCTCTCTTTCTCTTTTAGACTGGATCAATCTGGTGTACCTTGGGACAGCCATGAAATCCACCTGATTATGTCTCCCAACTGCTGGGATGAAAGGGTCCACCATGGCCTGTCATCTATGCCTAACTACTGCATAGCTCCACACTCTATTCTTAAAGCAAGTTTGTTTTTGTTTAGATGTGTTTATGGTTGAAGAAGAGAATTGTTTCAGTCTGCATCGTGTAATGATGGGTGCAAGCTCTGCACATTGCATGGAGTGAGAAATAGAGTTTGTACTTGTGCACTGCAGGAAGAGAGCTAGGTCGTCTATTGGTGACATTGGTAACTGACATTGAAATCTGTGTCTGACTAGGCTGTGGTGGCTTTTGCCTTTGATTGCAGCACTGAGGAAGTAGAGGCAAGTGTATCTCTCTGAGTTTGAGGACAGTGTGGTCTACAGAGTAAGTTCCAGGACAGCAGGGCCACAAAGGGAAACTCTGTTTCAAAGACCTAAATAAATAAATAAATAAATAAATAAATAAATAAATAAACAATAGACAGTTAATGAAAAAAAAAATTTACTAGAAAACAAGAACAAGATTAATATTAATATTTAGGAAGGAATTCACCGGCACAGTTTAGTGATCAAGGCACAGGATGGCAGGAGCCACACAGGGAAATTCTGTCTAAAAAAACAAAAACAAAAACAAAAACCAAATAAGTTCCTATTTGTGCAGATCTCTAAAATGTCTAGGTCTAGAGTAAAATCCAGGGCCAAAGGAGGTGCTGGGCTTGCTGTGTCTTTAAGCACACTCTAACCCTTGAGGAAGAGCTCTTGTCACTCAAGCCTCATTAGCCAATCAGGGACATTGAGCCAACCCTCCAGCCTGAGGTCTGGAAGGAAACTTCCTGGAGCCATGCTGCAGGCTTGCTTTTATATCAGAACAGGCACCAGAGGATTGACTGCTGCTCTGTGAGTGCTGCTGTGGGGAATGTAGGAGAACAGAAGCTGCAGGATGGTGAGTGACAGGATTGGGGGGGTAGAATGGGGAGTCATGAAAGTGTGTTCCTCAGGCCCTCCAGGAGGAGGCTGGTTTGGAATGTGCTGCCACATTCAGTGTTCTGTTAGGCCCATTGTGGTTCTTGCAGCTTCCCCAACCAGGGTGTGGCCTGGGAATATTTTTCCATGTGGGCTGCTTCTGAGGAAAGGATTTCGATTATGCAGCATGGTGAATAAACTTCTTTGTAGTCAGCTCCATTATGCTTTTGGTGCAAGGGTTAGCAAGTTACCAAAAAGTTTGTCCAGTGCCTTCCAGAAGTTCTGCCCTTCACATCTAACATTTGTGGGTCAGATCCATGCAGAGTTATTATCATTTATTTTTTGCCATCAAAATAACTTTTCTTCTGTTGTTAAAAAATAAATAAAAAGATCTTATTTTACATATCGATCCCAGTTCCCTCTCCCATCCTCCTATTTCCCCCAGCGACCTCCCCCATCCCATCCCCCACACATTCCTCTGGGAAGCTGAGTTCTTTAGGAGGATTCATCAAAATCTGTCAAGTCATTTGGATTAGGCCCAGGCCCTCCTCCTTGTCTCTAGGCTAAGGGAGTATCCACATTTGGAGTTAATTTTGTATATGTTCTAAATGGCATTCTTTTTCTTAATTAACATATATATGGAGTCTCATTTATAGCATGATCTGGAATTTTCTATGTGGAGCAAGCTAGCCCCAATCTCATAGTTAACTGCCTGCCTGTTTCCTAAGGGATAGTTTAAAACAAAGGGAAAATACACACATCTGTAAATGGCATTCTTGTGTTGGATTACATTCTCCCACTGAGCTGTGATGTAGAGGAGTGGAATTATTGATATAAAGGATTTACCAATTCTTGCAATATAGAGAGTCATAAAAAAATATTTAGCTGAGATAGTGCTGCCCCTAAATTAAAAAATAAAAAAGTGAGTTGTGTGCTAACCAGGCATGTTACAGAATAGGATGGAAAAATACAAATTTATTCAACAGGATACTCCAGACATTTGGCTCCAAACAATGGCAATGGAGAAACCAACGATTTACAAACCCCCAAGAACCACCTCCATAACATTGAGTAGGGCTTTTACAAGTTGTACAAGGTTGCATTACTGGGTTCCAAAGAGCATTATGTGCTGATGTGCCATAAACATCCATTTTATTCTAGAGAATATCATAGCTCTGTCATATGGGCAAGATGAGCACAGGTGACAACTTTTTGAAAAGAAAACAGAGATGTGTTGAGAGCTGGACAGATCAAGCAAGACTTGCTGTTTAGGTCTTTGCTCATGGAGAAGGAACATAGATCCTTCTGAAACGCAGAGCCAATAACACCGATGGTTTCTAGAATTAGCATTTTTCCATCAGATCTTGAGCCACCAAGAATAAAGTAGAACTCTACCTTTAAAACAAGGAAAATGCTTGGCAGAAAATTCAATTTTCTGGCACCAGGTTCTTTGTGGAGGGGTTGCTTCAAATCATGAGAACAAAACTCTTCCCACCACATGAAGCTGTGTTTTTAGGCCCATGGCCACTGGGAGGCTTAGTTGGTAAAGTTTTTGGGAATCCCTGTGTTCCTCTTATACTGCACTTTTTGGGTATCCTTCTCCTGAGTTTGTCCCATTGAATGGTAACTCCTGCTGACTTCCTAGAGTCTACAATTTCCTTCCATTTTCCCATAGAAGTAGTATGCAAGAAGCTATTCCTCATAAGAAACATACTTAGAATATGGCATGGCTTAAGCAATAACTCCCTATCCCAGCTTTCAACATTTCTTTGTTCTGCCTTCCCTTCTTTTCTAATGTTCTGACACTTCTCCCTTAGGACCTGCCAGTAAAATGTGACCTGCTGTTTCACGTTACTCCTGTACTATGAAATAATTATGGTGCTATCTTAACTATTGAAAGCTTATATTGCTTACTGGCCCAACTTGCAGTATCCTGTCACTTTATAAATTTCTCAACGTATAAGCTGGAGTCAGAATTTGAAAGAACTTAAGGCAACATACATGGAATGTAAAATCTGTATTAGGAATGAGATTTTGGTGGTTAACACCTTTAATCCCAGCACTCAGGAGGCACAGGAAAGTAGATCTATGTGAGACCAAGGCCAGCATGGTCTACCAAGATATTCCTAAGACTACTAAGGCTATTTATTGCACAGAGAATCTCTGTCTCAAAACAAACAAACAAAACCAACAAATAACACCAATGCCCCGACCAGCGGGGCCTAGTTATTCGTGGGTCGAGGTGGGCTAGAACCTGAAAATAATGGGAGAGAAAGAAGGAACGAGACCATGCAATCTTTGTCAAGGTCTAACTTTATTAGGCACAAAGAGGGCTTTTTAAAGCAAAGCAGGGAGGAAATGGGAAGGGGTAGCTGTGCTGACTCTGGGGCTCTGGTATTTTCCCAGGCCAAAAATATCAGACCCTAGATGTCTGCCTATTTCAGTTCCTGGCGTCTTAGTTCATCTCAGTTCCTGGGTTGAATGGAACATAAATATCAGACCATAAGTGTCTGTTTATCTCAGTTCCTGGGTTGAATGGAACAGACTGCTTTTTCAGCAGTTTTCTGCTTTACCAAGATAAGGCTCAATTAGAGTTTTAAGGTATACGTTTCTGTGCAAGTGGATGTGACTCAAGGCCAGCTCCCAACATATACCCCTATTTTATTATTTTTTATGGAGGGTCTATCTTAGGCTGCGCAGTGGGCTCCCACAATCGGGACCCTGGGGATGGGCTTGTCACTATGTAAGGAATGGGTAGGACCTCTGTCTTAGGCTACATAGGGTGCACCCGCCCTCAGCACTCAAGGACATAGTAAAAAATCAGGCAAGAAACTCAGGCAAGATGAGTGGGCTCCTCAGACACGGCCCTATGATATTCCCGCATTGAGGGACATACAGCCGAAGAGGAGGGTTTGCATCTGCTTTGTGGCACTGTGATACTCCCATCGTTGACGTCTCCATATTTGAGAGAACCAGGTCCTCTGTTGTTCGAGTCCTGTGAAATCAAGTCCTTGTCTAGGGAGATCAGAATTGGCATTGTCAGCATCCTCAACAGGTTCCTCAGAGGAGTCCTGTTCCTTTTCCAAAAGCTGATTATAGTGTACAAGAATTGGTTTTTTGAGTATGGAATCAATTTGAGTTTTGATCAGTTGAGTTAGTCTCTGGAATGTCCAAGGCCCAAAAGTCAGCAGAAGCAATAATCCCACCAATGGTCCCAGGAAAGAAGGAAGCAGGGTAGAAAGCCAAGGGGAGGTGGAAAACCAGTTTTTATACCAGGACTCTGCCTGTTCCCTCTGTCATTTACGTTCCTCAAGACTTGTCTGTACTCTATCTAAGCTGTCTTCCACTAAGCCAGTCTTGTCAGCATAAAAGTAACATTCCTCTTTTAAGGCCACACAAAGGCCACCCTGTTGCAAGAATAATAGATCAAGCCCTCTTCTATTCTGTAACACAACTTCTGCTAAAGATGTATGTGAATCCTTTAGATTTTTTAGTCCATATTATAATTCTTTAATATCTTTATCTAATGCCACTGTGAGTCGATTGAAATGGGTATTAGTCTGTACTAGAGAGGCTGTTCCTGTCCCTACCCCAGCAGCTCCAAGACCTAGAATAACAGCCAAGGTAATGGCAGTTACCGGTTCTCTTTTTACATGGCTGAAAGTATCTTGACCCCAGAAGTTAAGGAAGGTTTCTGGATCATGTATAGTGAGTCGAGGTACCAAGTGGAACAACATACAATAGTCTCGTTTCGTTAGAAAAACTGAGACTACCACATAAGTAGTCAATCCAGAGGAACAGGCAAGATAGGTTCCATCTGGTGCTGTAACATAAATGTATTGTGAGGAAATTACGACTGTTTGGTTCCATATTGGAATTAATGAGGAGGGAGGAATCATGTGAGGACCAAGAAGACAAAGACCCAGTCCTGAGACTTGGACAATGGTTAGGCCTTGTTCTGTGGAGGAAGTAGGGCTCCATCTTAACTGGCTAGTATCATTAGTAAAGACAACATTATCAAAAACAGCAATCCCTTCGTAAAAGGGGGGACCTGGAGAAAAGCAAATCCAGCATTCTTGTAGATCTGTATTATTGGTCAGATGGAGGGTATGAATAGTTGAATTGGCTAATGCATGAATCAATTCTGCAGAGGAAGGAGGTCCAGGGGGTAAGGTGGGTTGAAAATTTCCTGTGACCTTCATGGGGGAAGGTTAAGGTTTGGCAGAGGGTCTAACAGGAGGCCTACGAGGGACATTTCCCTTCTGGTGTAATTCAGGATTGGGGACAATGGCTGTTCTAGGGCTCGAGGGAAGAGATTTTTGTAGCTGTATTTTAAAGGTAAGGCCTATATCTTCTCCTGAAATATACAGGTGAAGACCCCATTGAGCCCCTCAAGTTGGCCAATTTTGTAATTGTTTTCCCCCATTGGTGAAAGAGATCAACAAAGGATTACACCAGTGACTGGAGCATTGTCGATTATAGGAAACAGGTCCTGAATTTAACTCATAAGAAGGGGGATTTAGGCGCTTAACCATTATAAGATTCCCAACTAGAGGAGAGTTTCCAATATGTGTCCCCAGTGGTCTCACATCCCCAGGCAGCACAAAAGTAATCTTGTTTAAAGCCATATTTGTCCTCTATAGATCGGTCTCCATGGGATCCAGGGCAGACATATATAGGTGCCATAGTAAGATAAGTCCTGGACTGCCCATTAAAACATCCCGCTAGGGAAGTAGATCTAATATTTGTATTGACCGGTCTGGACCGGGGCAAGTAATAGCTAGGCATTCCCAACCTGGTTTCAGAAGCCCCCATAGCCAGGGCACAGAGATCAACAACTAAGAAATCAAAAGAGGGTTGGGGCCCAACATGTGAGGAGGTGTTGGCTACATCTCCGGCTTCATTGAAGATGATCCATGTATAGTTTTAGATTCGATACTGGTTAGAGATGGCAGGAACTCCCAAGGACAGCAGGCTGCAGGCGGTCCAGAGAAACAGCATGTTTGTATCTGGAATTTAAACACAATTGGAATTTTTCTCAGGGTTTCCCTTGGGTGGGTTATATAATTTTAACAGGCGTTCAGGCAGCCATCTGGAATTATTGGCCTGAATATCAAATATGCAGGCATGTGCTTTTCCCCAGATAAGCACTGGATCTGGTCCATGCCATTGGTTGGTAAGTGGATCTTTCCATAATGCCTGGGTATGATCGTGTGCTGTGGTCGGATGCCAAAGGCAATCAGCAGCTGACTTTCCAAATTTATCATAGGTAAGGAAATTAAGCACAAACAAGGAATGGTTTAGAAGATTTTTAGGATTATTTTTATTGGGGTACAATTTTTCTCCCCCAGAATACAGTTTATAAAGCATATTTTTAAGTGTCTGGTGTGTTCTTTTGACAACTCCTTGACCTCGGGGATTATAAGGAATGCCTGTAATATGTTTAATTTTCTTATTGGGCACAAAATGTTGAAATGCTTTACTAGTATATCCAGAACCGTTGTCTGTCTTTATAATTTTTTGGAACTCCCATGTAAACAAAACTTTTTAAACAGTGACTTATCACATGTTTAGTGGCTTCTCCAGTTTGTGCAGTGGCCATTAAGAAGCCTGAATACATATAAACTGTCACATGTACATACTTTAATCTGTCAAATTTTGTAATATGAGTAACATCCATTTGCCATAAATGATTAGGAATCAGGCCTGAAGATTTATTCCGGTATTAGTTACTGATAAATATTGTGGGCACATATCACAGTGTTTGACAATCTGTTGAGCAGTCTCTGTAGTTAAACCAAACACTTTTCTTAGACTATTCCTATTTTGATGATGACGCCACCTTCTTAGGGGAGGCTGGAAATGAATCCAATATATAAGGCCATTTTTGCAAAAACTGGAGGAAAGTATAACTACAACAAGAAGCTGTTCATAATCTAGGTGGCAAAGATGGGCTTTTTCAATGCTTTTTAATAGAATTGGATGGCCTCTTTGGCCTTGGTGTAATTTGTCTGGGAGAGGTCTGAGCTGGATCCCCTGGAAGAATATTATATATTGGTCTAAGCTCCCCGTTTTAATGGAGAGAGAGGTGGATCCATTGAACATCTCCAAAAACTTTTTTGCCAATTGTGAAGAGTTTTTAAATTTGAACAATCAATTTGGAGTCTTTGAAGGTGGAGGACAGTCTGTTGGATTCGATAGCCTAGGTATGTGTAAGGAGGTTTCTTTTGAATATTCTCTCGAGCCAAAGTAAATCCATGAGCCTTCAGGTGTAGCACTGACCACGCCCATTGGGGGGTGGAGCGATGGACGTGGTGACCTGAGGAAGGAGGTCGGAGGGGGCCAGGAAGGCGCTCTCTCTTTCTGGCGTGACTCGGACAGGAGAGGATCGGGTTGAATTTCCTGGTCTTCATCTGTCTAGGTTGTAAGTTATTTCTCCCTGAATAAACATCTATTCGGCCTATTTGTTTATCCTGATCCTTATTTACCGCAATATTCAGGAGTTCCTGTCATGTAGCAAACACTTTAAGACATCTCTCCTCAGCAGGCGCTGCCAGCAGAATATCATCCATATAATGGATAATGTAAAGATTAGAAAACCTCTACCTGATAGGATCCAGGCAAGCAGCCACATAAGCCTGGCATATTGTAGGACTTTAGCCATTCCTTGGGAGAGCACCACCCATTGAATGTGACGGGTGTGTTTCCCATTAGAAATTGAATCGAAGGAAGGCTAAATGCAAACCTGGGGCTAACTTGGGAGTGCAGCAGAATGGAAAAGAAGCAATCCTTAAAATTAATAACAATTAGATGCAGGGAGGAATTGGGGAGGGGTAACTTTGCTGACTCTGGTGCTCTGGTACATAAATGTCTGTTTATCTCAGTTCCTGGCGTCTTGGCTCATCTCAGTTCCTGGGTTGAATGGAACAGACTGCTTTTTTTAAGCAGTTTTCTCTTTTACCAAGATAAGGTTCAATTAGAGTTTTAATGTGTAAGTAATTCTGCAAGAGGATGTGACTCAAGGCCAGCTCCCAACAGAGTAGGACTTCTGTCTTGTCTCTAGGTTAAGGCAGTATGCTCCATGGGGGATTTGTCCAAGGTCCTTTTGTGCACCAGGGATACATCCTGGTTACACTGTCTGAGGTCTCTTATACTGCTCAGGCCTTCTGTCTGAGACCCATATTCAGGGGGTCTGAGTTAGTTCCATTCTGGATATCCAGCTATCAGTCTAGGGGCCCCTTATCTCCTCCTTGTTCAGGTCAGCTGTCTCTATGTGTTTATGCAACCTGGTATTGTCCTCTCCCTCTTTATCGGATTCTAGTTTGACTCAGTGTTTAGTTATGGGTGTTTGCTTCTGATTTCAACAGATACTAGATGAGGGCTCTATGATGGTGGATAAGTTAGTTGTTGATTTCACTATCTGGGAAGTGCATTCATGGTAGCCTTTGAGGAAAGGATTTCCATCACAGAGCATTGTGTAGAAACTTTTTTGTAGTCAGGTCCATTATTCTATTGGAGCACAGGGATGGCAATTTACCAAACAAGAAGAGGTTCTGTTTGTCCAGCACCTTCTAGAAGTTCTGCCCTTCACATCTAAAGTTTAGGGGTCAGATCCATGAGGAGTTACTATTTTTTTTTTTTTATCTTTTGCCATCAAAATTGCTTTTCTTCTGTTTTTAAAACAAAATAAATAAAAGATCTTATTTTACATATCCCAGTTCCATCTCATCATCCCATTCCCCCAAGCGACCTTCCCATCCTATCCTCCATGCATTACTCAGGGAGGCTGAGGTCTTCCAGAAGGGATCATCAAAATCTGTCAAGTCATTTGAGCATTAGCCCAGGCTCTCCCCCTTGTGTCTAGGCTAAGGGAATATCCATATTTAGAGTTAATTTTGGGCATGATCTAAATGATATTCTTTAATTCTTCTTCTTTAATGTGTGTGTGTGTGTGTGTGTGTGTGTGTGTGTGTGTGTGTGTGTGTGTAATTTTTTGAAATAGGATTTCTACTTGTAGCTTTGCAGCATGATTTAGAATTTTCTATGTAGTGCAGGGTAGCCCCAAACTTACAGAGATCTGTGTGTTTCTGCCTCCCTAGCGCTAGGTTAAAGTCAAGTGCCAATAAAGACATGTATATTTGATATTCTTGTGTTGGAACACACTCCACCGTTGAGCTCTTTTGTGGTAGATGGGAATTGTTGATATAAAGGTTTACCAATTCTTGGTGGATAGTTAGTCTCTCAAGGGAATTTAGCTGAGGTAATGCTGCCACTAAAATAAAAAAAAAAATGAGTTTCATGCTAACCAGTCATGTTAGAGATTAGGATGCTAAAATATGCATTTGCTCTCCAGGATATTCCAGATATTTTGCTCCAAATCATGGCAATGGACTACGCACTGATTTACAAACAGCCCCAATGCCCATCTCCTTTCCATGGAGGAAGGCTTTTACAAGCTGTTCAAGGGTGCATTACTGGGTCACAATGAACATTAGGACCTCGTGTGCCATAAACATCCATTTTCTTCTTGAGAAAATCATGGCTGTCATATGAGCAAGATGAGCCCATGTGACAAGTGTTTGAAAAGGAAAATAGTGATGTGTTGTTGGCTGCTCTGAGCAAACGAGAATTTTTGTCTAGGGCCTCACTCATGAAGAAATAACATAGCTCCATCTGAAACACAGGAAAGTGCTTGTCAGAGCAAATAACAGCCTCAGGGTTCTAGTCTTAGGTGTTCATCCTTTGAAACAAGGAAGATGCTTGGGAGAGAGTGCAATTGTGTATGACCAGGGCCTTTGTGGAGGCTTGCTTGAGATCCCAAGAACACAACTCTTCCCACTACATTGAGCTCTGGTTATTGGGCCCATCACAACTGAGGTCTTAGCTAGTAATGTCATGGGGATTCCCTTTGTTCCCCCTGCACTGCATTATTTGAGTAGCATTCTCTTTGTCCCTTTGAATGGTAACTCCTGTTGACTTCCTAGAAGCCCCCTACTTCCTTCCATTTCCACATGGGAGTAGTATACAAGACACTATTCCTCACAATAAGCTTACTCAGAATAAGACACAGCTTCAGGAAAACCTCCCTGACCAAGCTTGCATCTTTTCTTTGTTCTGCCTTCCCTACTTTTCTCATCTTCTGGCACTTCTTCCTAAGGACCTGTCAGTAAAGTGTGATCTGCTGTTTCATGTTCCTCCTGTACTATGAAATAATTATGGTGCTATCTTTTGTGTTGAAGGATTATATTGCCTTACTAGCCCAACGAGCAGTAACCTGTCACTATTTAAATTCCTGAAATTATAAGCTGGAGTCAGACATTGAAAGAACTTAAAGATGGCAAAACATGTCGAATGCAAAATCTGTTTTAGGAGTCAGGTTGTGGTGGTCCACACCTTTAATCACAGCACTCAGGAGGCACAGGCAAGTACATCAATGTGAATCAAGTTTAGCATGTTCTACACAGGTACGCCTGAGATTCTCTCTTCCATCTCTTGAATTCTATTGGTTTTGCTTGTGTCCGTAGTTCCCGATTTTTTGCCCAGCTTTTCAATTTTCAGCATTCCTTCCGTTTGTGTTGCCTTTACTTTCTCAATTTCAGTTTTCAAGTCTTGAACTGTTTCCTTCACCTGGTTAATTGTTTTTTTCTTGGCTATCTGTCATTTCCATAAGAAATTTGTTCATTTCTTCCACTTTTTTTGGTTGTTTTTTCCTCCATTTCTTTAAGGGATTTTCTCACATCTTCTTTGAGGGCCTCTATCATTTTTATGATGGTAATTTTTAAGTCGTACCCTTCTGCTTCTTCTGCTTTGTTGTTGTGTTCCATTCTAGTTGGTGTAGATTCCCTAGATTCTGGTGGTGTCATGTTTGTCTTTCTGTTGTTAGGTGTTCTCTTGTATTGCCTTCTTCCCATAGCTTCTTCCAGTAGGTGTTGGTGGTGTCTCCCCCCCTCTCTCTATGGTACTTCCCCGATGTGCTTATGTGGGTCTGAGATTCAATATCTGTAGCTCTGTGTGGTCCAAGCTCTCTAGGAGGTTTCTCTGCAGACCGGGATCCAGGGATGGGGTCAAGGATGAGGATCCAGAAGAAGATGCCAGAAGGTACTCACAGTGGTCCTCTGGCCAATAGCTCTGGCCAATAACTCTGGCCAATAGCTGGCGGAAGAGGGCAAGGGCTGAGCTGGAACTTGAGAAGGTTTTGCAGGATGGTGGGATCTCCCTGGAAACTGGCGCTCTCCAGCTGAGACCTCATTCTTTGGCAGAGGCCAGGATTTGGTGGTCAAGTATCTTGCCTGCAGGAACTCTGAGTGGACCCACAGAGATAGGCGGATATCTGGGAGGGCCCCGGGACTCCAGCAGAGGACTGGAGGCGGGGTCAGAGACCAAGCCAGTGGAAATTACGTGTGGTCCCGCATGGATAGTCAGGTCTCCTTTGTTCAGAGTTGCTCCTAGAAGTCTCCGAAGTAGGGTGGACTGTTGGCTCCACCCTCTGTCCCAGTGCTTAACCCCTGGTATCATTTTTATAGATTTCTTTTATTTATTTATTTATTTATTTATTTATTTATTTATTTATTTATTTTTGAGGCCCAATTTCTTTGTGGCTCTGGAGCCTGGCCCAGACTAGATCTTGTAGCCCAGGCTGATCTTGAACTTACAGAGATAGGCTTCCCTCTGCCTCCTGAGCACTAGCATTAAATACATGTGCCACCATCACCCAGATATTGGTATCTTTTTAAATGTCTTTTTTAAACATATTAATGCTTTTATCTCTATTTTGCTGTACTCCTCTTTCTTAGATTTTACTTATTTAATTCCTTTTCTCAAGTGATGTTGATGATTGATTTCTGATTAGAGCAAAGTCTCTTGTAACTTTGGCTTTTCATATGCTGAGCTATTGAGAATTGCTTTGAACTCCTCATCCCGCTTCTCCTGGACAGTGCTGGGAAGAAAATCCTACATGTCCTTCTAGTCTGGCCTTTGACTTGTCACTGAGAAGTAAAATAGACCAGAAAATGAGTGAACTCCTTACATGTCTGATTATTGTGGCAACATATAAATGAAGCGGGATTTATGCAAGAATTGAGTACATGACCCACTTTGATACTGGTGGAGTCACAGTGCAGAATGTGACAGGCAGGGTTGAGGCTGAGATTTCCTCCTTTATCAGTAGTCGAGGTGAGCAATGTAGAATTAGATAATCATTCCTAGATAATCCATAATTGTCCCAGTGGGTAGTTTCTTGGAATCCATGGATAAGGGCTATCAAGAATCTGGATGGAGAGAGACCGTAACGTGAATACAAATTGCTATAGTTACAGTATTCAGCCAAAACAGGTCCGGGTGAACTGTTGTGGACTAGGTAACAGGACTGTTACTTTTTGTGGTTGTAGATGTACAGTCTGAGAGAAAAGGTTTGAGAAATCCTTGTTGTGCTCTAAGAGAAACCCCCTAGTCTCTGGAGCACATGACCATGAAGTGATTTCCAGCTTTTCAAAATATTTTTTTTTTAGAACATAACTGCATCATATCCACATACTCTTTTCTGCCCCCAAGCCCTAGCATGATTCCCCATTATTTTCCAATTCACAGCCTGCTTTTCTTAAACAGGATTTACACACTGAAAACAGTGAACATTTGAAGGTTTCATGCCCAACTATGTGGTCAAGAGTTAAAAGCCATGAACAATAAGTGTGTAATAGAATGTGCACACAAAAGACACTGTGATTTTCCCAATGAGCAGTTTGTGTTCCAGGACAGTAGAAGAATGTATACTAAAACACAAACTTTCTTGACTAGGCCCCTGTCTCCTGGGTAGGTAGTGCAGAGCTACAAGGACTGTGCAATCTGAGTCATTGACTTCTGATCCCCTCGTAGGGGGGCTGCAAAAATTATACGTCAAACTGTGTGGTCCCAGCCAATTTGGGACTCTGAAAAGGCTTCTTTCCAGGACTCCCTTTTCCTTCTGCCCTATTGAGATTTAAGGAAGAACACAGGTTACACCAATTTTTAAAGCAGGTATGCTCAGCTGCCATTTCTGGAATGATTTGTATGGATTCTGAGACAGACTGGTTCTTTTCATCCATGAGGTAACCTGGGCAATTGCCCCTGTCTTCTGAGT
This sequence comes from Phodopus roborovskii, assembly GCF_943737965.1. Lineage (NCBI taxonomy): Eukaryota > Metazoa > Chordata > Mammalia > Rodentia > Cricetidae > Phodopus > Phodopus roborovskii. The sequence goes on from NW_026126476.1 coordinate 94,688, forward strand.
CTTCCCATTCATGTTCTTCTTGGTTTGCTAGAGACTCTGTAGCCCTGGCATGGGAGGATGTGCTGCATATTACATAACTGTCCAGTATGCACATGCATGCAATGCCGTTTGTGTGCAGTGGTGGCTGACACTGGAAAACTTAAGTCTTATTTCTTGAAGTTCTGTATATTCCATTCCACTTTCAGGTTTGTCTTCTAAATATTTTAGAAAGCATTAAAAAAATGATGATCTGTATGTCTATAAGCCATACAAGATCATAATGTTTTTAAATCTATGCTACCTCCCCTTATAAGACATGTTACATGAAGTTTAATTCCAGGGGACAAAAGGAGTCCCTGTTCTGCAGAGATTTCTCAGGTGGGTATGGTTTTGGGTAGCGAGTTAGGTCAGGGTCCTAATGTTGGGCCATCTAACATGTGGCAGGAAAGCAGATTTTAAAATATTCTTCCATGTTATTTGTGGAATGGGCATCAGTGGGGATGGCTCCAGAGTCATAGCAGAAGATGAGCTCCTTTTGCATAGAGAGCTCTAGAGCAGGGACCTCCTGTCTTTGGAATAGATATCCATAGCTGCAGGGTCAAAAGTGTTGAATGGTTACTTTGGGTTGATTTAATTGGGGTGTTGAAGTCTGATTATTTAATCTCTGTACACATGGTTTCATAGGTATTTGGATAACATTGATCAAGATCAAACTTTTCCTAGCAAACTTTCTTTTGTACTTTATATTAATAGTTGATGATATTTTCTGGCCTTTGTTCTTGGGTTATTCTCTCTATTTCTTTTATTCTTTTACAAATATTGTTCGTATTTTGATTGTTGTAACTTTGTGGTAAGTATAAAAGTCATATTGTGTCAGTTTTTGTACTGTGTTTTCATAATTACATTGAGCATCCTGTGTATTTTCGAAGAAAAATGTTAATCTGCCTTTGTAATAAGCATTTTGTTATAAATTGTTGTTCATTGTCATTGGATTGTATTCATTTTATGTTGCAAACTTACCATGTATAGGATCTTAATTCTGATGCTTCATATTCCCAAAGACCATTATTTAGTTCTTTATTTATTTTGGTTTTATTGTTAATCTGTGGAAGAGTGTTGGCTCATCAGATAAAATATGTTGTGTATCTTGGCAAGGGACTCAGCATATATTCTTTTGGGGGATGACCAAAGGTCAGATACTAACACTCAACTTCACATAATTATCTACATCCGATAACCTGTATATTCCTACAAACCATTTTCTCTCATGCTCAAACACACAAAATGTAGCAATAAACTTTATAAATTGATAAAGATTTATACCCTCAATCCTTGTCTTGTACACCATAGTTTAGCTTTGACACACTACACTGGAAACTGTAAAGCTAATTCTAGTTAGTCTTAATAGTCAAAATATGGACTCAGATATGTGGTTAATGATGAACGATCAGAGAAGCAGAGCAGTGATCCCCTAGTTCTTACTTCTACTCTATCTTCAGACCAAAGGGTCTGGCGATTTTGATCCTAGGAGTCTTCCATTAGAACACAATGAGCTTCTGTCTTCTTCACCCTTATATTTCTCTCTCCTCCCAGCCATATCTACCTCCAAAGTACAGGAATAAAGGAATGAGCCATGACCTGTCTCTCTTTCTCTTTTAGACAGGATAAATCCAGTGTATCCTGGGGTGGCCATGAAATTATATAGATCCCCCTGATCCAAACTTCTTTGATTAAAGGTGTGTTCCTCCATGGCCTGTCCTCTATGGCTAACTACTGCCTAGCTACACATTCTGTTCCTAAAGCAAGTTTTTTTTTTTTTTTTTGATAGATTTAATTATTTTTTGTTTTTTTTGGTGTTGTTTTGAGACAGGGTTTCTCTGTGTACATTTGGAACTCTACCGAAGACACAGAGATTCACCAGCCTCTGCCTCTCAAGAACTGGAAGTTAAGGCCTGTGCCACCACCATCTGGCAGGCTTCATTTGCTAAAGCACAAACAAAATACAACAACACTTGGAGGAAAATTTTACAGTCTCCACAAATATAATTCCATGTGGATCCTGCTGAGTCTACCCCTTTATAGCACTGAAGCGTATTTCTTTGAAATACTTGTGTATACTGAAGACCAGCTGGAACATCCACACCCATAAACCAAACAAATACCAAATTCTTCAAATGTACATTGGTCAGCACGATTGATGTACTAGCTGGCCCAGAGCCTGTAAGACATTCCAATAAAGCCACGTTCTATACACATAGAGAGATATGTTCTACCAATCCTGCTCTAACAGAAAACATCGAGTAATGCAAATGTTTCCTCAACTTCCTACTGAGGAACCTGTGTTGGTTCACCATAGTCCTCATAGATAAAGACATTTTTCTCAGCCACACTCTTTGAGTATTCAGCTTATCATGCAGATGACACTTGTTATTATTATTCACTTCTCAAGAATTTGACTCTAATTTCAGGAATAAAACTCCAATACAATTGACCAATATCCCTGGCGTCTGTCAGGAGAAAATTGTATCATCTTGTTTGTAATATTGCTCATGCCTTTCTCTCATGGTTTTCTGAGGTACCTGTAACAACCAGGTAAAAAGTCCCCTCAGGTCTCCTGACCTCAGCAAGATAGCACAGAACAAACATCACTTGTGTCCTAAAAAATTTCCCTATATTTTAATATTCTGGGGAGTCTTCCATCTGTTTAATAAGAGAATCATTTCAGTCAGCATTGTACAATGGTCTGAGCAAGCTCTACACATTATGTGGAGGAAGAAAGATAGATTGAGTCTGTGCATGCAGGAAGAGAGCTGGAGCATTTAATGGTGACATGAGGAAGCGACATTGAAATTTGTGTCTGACTATGCAGTGGTGGCTGTCGTCTTTGATTCCAGCACTCAGGAAGTAGAAGAAAGTAGATTTCTGTGAGTTTGAAGACAGTCTGGTCTACAGAGTAAGTTCCAGAACAGCAGGGTCACACAGGGTAACTGTGTATCAAACACCAAAAGAAATTAATTAATTAATTAATTAATATTGAACAAGTAATGAGAAAAATCTACTAGAACGTGACAAAAACAAGATTAATAATTGTAAGGAGTATGTTTTTTCTGCCTGCCGCCGCTGGTCTTGTCCCGCCGCCATGCCACCAGCCCCAAATACTACACAGAGACTCTGTATTCGATACAATACTGTTGGCCTGGTTACTTGTTTCTTATTGGCTAGCTCTGTCTTAATTATTAACCCATTTCTGCTGATCTATGTATTTCTCTTACCGGGGAGCCGGCGGCATACTGCTTTCTTCAGACTCTCCATCTTGACTCTCCTTACTACTTCCTATTTCCTCCTTGTCTCCTAGTCCCTCCTATATTCCAACAGTGCTTTATTATTAACCAGTATGAGAAACATATACAGAATGACATCTCCCATCATCTCCTCTTTTCTGTCTAAATAAAAACAAGGGTTTTAACCTTAACATAGCAAAATATATCACATAACAATTATCAAATAAGAATCACAGTTAACACTATTTAGTCCATTAACATTTAGCAAGATTTGAAGAAAATATTCCATCATCTATCCTATCTTTGTGTGTCTAAAGTCTATGTAACTTATCTTTAATACTAAGGAAAACTATAACCATAACTATCAGTCTTCAACTCCTTCAAAGACCACGGAAGGATAATATATAAACTCTACAAATGACAGAGACATCTTGCCTTTGTCAGTCACCTGACGTTCTTCTGTAATCTATCTTCAGCCCATAGGCCATAGTGTGTCTGCCAGACTCTTCAGCAAAGCAGGAAACTTTAAACTGTCTTCTTGAATTGGCAGTTTGTCAGTCACTTTCCTCTGTGTCCTGCAGACTGTCTGGCAGACTCTTCCATGAAGCAGGAACTCTATAGCAATGTCCATCTTGAATCAGCAATCACTTTTCTATGGGTACTGCATGTCCAGTTTATATAGCACAAAGTCAAACAGTCCAGACAAGAGCAGTATCTTGTCCACATGGCTAGTTTTGCCATATTGAAAGCAAACTCCATAACGAGTTTCTTCAATGTCCATCTTCCTTTCTGTTGCAGGTGGTATTGCCAAGAGCAATTATGTCTCACTGTCACGAAAAACCCTAATCCATTTTAAATGCCATATTCTGTAGGTCTTTGAAAGGTTTGAAGAATGCCTACCTATCTCAAATACATCTCTGTGTATCTTGAAAAACCTAACTAACTTAACTCTAAGCTTTGACTATCATAGGTAATTATCTATAATCTGTAGTACATTATACAATATGTTTCTGAATGAACTATATAAACACAATACCTAAACAAAAGGAGAAATATATACATCACAAAATTGACCTTAAATTGTATCAATAAATGAAAATCCATTCCAATACAAAGTATCCATATCTATACCATAATTCCCCTTTTACCTTTAAAAAGAATATTGGTTGTGATCATTACCCATTTATAACCAAGTCCATTTAAATGAAACCAAACATTTATAAACAATATTTGGGAATTTGGACGTCGTTCTTTCCAAACTACTTCCTGCTGACAGGGGGCACTGTCATGGGGGATCATGAGAAGACACAGAAATCTTGGCTGTAGTCTGCAAGGCTGCTTTGTTCAGCTATTTTGAATGTAGGATCACCTGGTCCTCTGTTTCAGGGGGTCTGGCTTGATCAAACCACACAAGTCTGGAAGGAATCCACAGCTTTTTATTTTCTGTGGAAACAAAAATAGAAATCCTTTTCCCCAGTAACTTGTCCTTAAACTTAAATGTTGGAGTCAAAGCATTTTTAAAATATATAAATTTAATTAATCCAGCAGCATTTCCTTTATCAGTTGTTGTTATTTTCTCAGCAGTCAAACAATGTAGAGACAACACAATAGCATACAGTAACCAGATTCTCTCTGAGCTTTTCATCTTTACGTGGCTTTATTATTACTCCATTTCTTTTACTTTTTATTCTTTTATTTTTTGACATAGGGTTTCACTGTGTAACTCTTATCTGTCCTGGAATTTACTCTGCATTCCAGGTTTACTTTGCAAATCACAGAGATCTGCTTGCCTCTGTCTCCTGAGTGCTGGGATTAAAGGCGTGTGCCACCACACCCAGTTCCTCTTTGTCTATTTAAAACCATTTTATTTTTGTCTCCGCAAGCCTATGTATTTTTTTAAAACACACTGTAAACTTTTAGCACCTTTTCTTAATGTGAATCTGTCTCTACTATAAATCTTTATCTTTTTATGGCCATGAGTCTTTATCTGTTAAACAACAACATTGTTAAAATGAAAGTCTTTGTTTCTGCCGTGGTTTACCAAAGATGGTGGCGGGTACTTTTACCGCCAGCACTGAGAGCTGTGCTCACCACCTTGGTCTGCGCTGCCACCCAGAAAGCATGCTGCCGGCTTGGAGATGTGGTCACTGCCATTGCCATCTCTCATACACACCAATAAATTGTTAGCAGAGTTTCTTGAAAGCCTTGAAGTTTTTTGCCGCATATGCTGAGTCAGGAATCTTCCCTTAAGGAGCCAGCGAATATCTGCTTGTCTCTAGCAAAGCAGAGTTCAACTGAGAAAAATGATGTTACCAAGAAAACCTTGCTTGTCTCTGTTCTTTTGTTTGTAAAACCCTTTCTTAAGCTTTTGTTAAATTTTTAGTGTAAGTTCTTATTAGCCACGTTGGGCGCCATCTGTAAGGAGTATGGTTTTTTCCGCCTGCCGCCGCTGGTCTTGTCCCGTCGCCATGCCACCAGCCCCAAATACTACACAGAGACTCTGTATTCGATACAATACTGTTGGCCTGGTTACTTGTTTCTTATTGGCTAGCTCTGTCTTAATTATTAACCCATTTCTGCTGATCTATGTATTTCTCTTACCGGGGAGCCGGCGGCATACTGCTTTCTTCAGACTCTCCATCTTGACTCTCCTTACTACTTCCTATTTCCTCCTTGTCTCCTAGTCCCTCCTATCTTCCAACAGTGCTTTATTATTAACCAGTATGAGAAACATATAGAGAATGACGTCTCCCATCAAATAATAATAATTAGGAAGGAATTGACCAGCACAGTTTACTGAGTGAGTTCTTGCACAGCAGGGACCAACAGGGAAATTCTGTCTCAAAAAAAAAAAAATCAAAAACAAAACAAACAAATAAGTTCCTGTTCGGGCAGATCTCTGAAATGTCTAGGTTCAGAGTAGAAGCCAGGGGCAAAGGAGGTTCGGGGCTTGCTGTGTGTATAAGAACACTCTTCCCTTGAGAAAGAGCTCTTGTCACTCGGCCTCACTAGACAACCAGGGACACTAAGCAACCCTGCCAGTTTCAGGTCTTGAAGGAGACTTCCAGGAGCCATGCTGCAGGCTTGGTTTTATATCAGAACAGGTGCCAGAGGAGTGATTGCTGCTCTGTGAGTGCTGCTGTGGGGAATTTATTGGAGAGCATGGATAAGCACAGAACATGAGGTATGGTAAGCAAGGGGGTGGGGGAGGGTGGGGTGGGTATTCATGAAAGTCGGTTTGGCAGGCCCTCCAGGAGGAGGCTAGACTGGAGTATGCTGCCACATTCAGTGTTCTGCTAGGCCATTGTGGTCCTAGCAGCTTCCCTGACCAGGGTATTGCCTATGAATACTTCTCCATGTGGGTCGCCTGAGGAAAGGAATTAAATCAGGTAAGATTGTGAATAATCTTCTTTGTAGTCAGCTCCATTATGGTTTTGGTGCACAGGGATGGCTATTTATAAAGAAGGAGGGGTTCACTTAGTCCAGTGCCTTCAAGAAGTTCTGCTCTTCACATGTAACATTTAGGGGTCACATCCATTCAGAGTTATCATGTTCTCTTTGCCATCAAAATAATTTTTCTTCTGTTGTTAAAAAATAAATATAAAGATATTATTTTACATATCGATCCAGTTCCCTCTCCCTCCCATCCTCCTATTTCCCCCAGCGACCTCCGCATCCCATGGGCCATGCATTCCTCTGGGAGGCTGAGGTCTTTAGGAGGGATCATAAAATCCTGTCAAATCGGTTGAGTTTTGGCCCAGGCCCTCCCCCTTGTCTCTAGGCTAAGGGAGTATCCACATTTGGAGGTAACTTTGTGTATGTTCTAAATGGCATCTTTTTCTTCATTTCTCTGTGTAGCTTTGCAGCATGATCTAGAATTTTCCATGTGGAGCAAGCTAGACCCAATCTCATAGAAAACTTCTTGCCTCTGTTTCTGAATTGCTAGGTTAAAGCAAAGGGAAAATACAAACATCTGTATACGGCATTCTTGTGTTGGATTACATTCTACCACTGAGCTGTGACATAGAGGAGGGGAATTGTTTATATAAAGGATTTACCAATATTTGGGAGATAGGGAGTTGCAAAAAACTTATTTAGCTGAGATATTGCTACCCCCAAATTTAAAAAAAATAGAAAAAAGTTAAGTTGTGTACTAACCAGGCATGTTACAGAATAGGATGCTATAATATACATTTATTCCCCAGGATACTCCAAATATTTGGATCCAATCCATGTCAATTAGCAAAGCAATGATTTACAAACCCCCAAGGCCCACCTCCATACCATTGATTAGGTCTTTTACAAGCTGTACAAGGGTGTATTACAGGGTTCCAATGAACATTAGGTGCTGGTGTGCCATAAACATCCAGTTTTCTTCAAGATAAAATCATGGCTCTGTCATATGGGCAAGATGAGCCCAGGTGAAAACTGTTTGAAAAGAAAACAGTGATGTGTTGAGGGCTAGACAAAGCAAGCAAGACTCTCTCTTTAGGTCTTCACCATGGAGAATGAACATAGTTCCTTCTGAAACCCAGGGCCAATAACACCCAAGGTTTCTAGAATTATGATGTTTCTATCAGGTCTTGAGCTATCAAGAATAAAGTAGAACTCCACCTTTAACACAAGGAAGATTCTTGAGAGAAAATTCAATTGTCTGGGGCCAGTGTCTTTGTGGAGGGGTTGCTTCAGACTCTGAGAACACAAATATCCCCACCACATGGAGCTGTGTTTATTAGGCCCATGGCTACTGTGGGCTTAGTTGGTGATGTTTTGGAGATCCCTGTGTTCCCTTGTACTGCACTTCTTGAGTATCCTTCTCCTGAGTTTGTCCCATTGAATGTTAACTCCCACTCACTTCCTAGAGTCTCAAATTTCCTTCCGTTTCCCATGGAAGTAGTATACAAGAAGCTATTCCTTATAAGAAATGTACCTAGAATATGGCATGGCTTAAGCAATACCTCCCTACCTTACCTTTCATCTTTTCTTTCTGCCTTCCATTCTTTTCTCATCTTCTGACACTTCTCCCTCAGGACTTGCCAGTAAAATGTGACCTGCTGTTTCATGTTACTCCTGTACTATGAAATACTTATGGTGTTATCTTTTCTATTGAATGCTTATATTGCCTTACTGGCATAACTTGCAATATCCGGTCACTAGTCAGACATTCAAAGTACTTAAAGAAGGCAACATATGTTGAATGTAAAATTTGTTTTAGGAGCGAGATTGTGGTGGTTCACGCCTTTAATCCCAGCATTCAGGAGGCACAGGAAAGTTGATCTGTGTGAGGTCAAGGTCAGCAATGTCTAGCGAGATATTCCTAAAACAACTAAGGGTTTTTATTGCAAAGAGAATCTCTGTCTCAAAAAAAAAAAAAAATCCCAACAATAACAACAACAGTAACCATCTGTTGTAGGTTCTTTCCTCTTTGCTCATAAGCCAGAAATGAACACAATTTGTCATTGCACACATATTTCTTTATTTATTTCTTATGTCTATGGGCAATGCCCTTCTGTCCTCTTGATTACTCCTTTCTTACACTAAGTGACTGTATGTCCTCAGTCGGTTTTTGGGACCAAGCTTCTTAAAAAATTATTTGTGGATACCAATTATATTTATGGATATATTTAATAAACAGAACTCATTAATTTGTAACACTGTTCATTAAATTAAAATATAATTCTCTGAATCATAGCAGGAGATTACCCCATACGATAGAAAGCTCTAGACTGTGGGGTGTCTCTATTAGTAACAAGTATCAATAGCTGGAGTGTCAGAAACCGAACAGTGTAAATATCCTTTTGAGTTTTGTATGAGTCTATGATATTTACGTTCTGAACACTAGAATCATGGGAAGTTGAGTAACATTGCTCAAGATCTAAGTTTATCTGGATGAGTTTCCCTTGTATTTTTGAGAGTAAAGTTGGCAGTATTTACCTCTTATTGTTCTTTCTTTTCACTTCCCTCTTGTTCTTTCCCAAATATTGTACACCTCCCAATCACTGCATGTTTATATTAGGTATAGAAGCCATGCTGTGTCAATATATGTACTATGTTTTTCGTAATCCTCCAGAGATTCTAATCTGTTTCCCATTTTCCTGAATCTTTCGAATCAGATATACTCTTATATAAAGTGTCAGGAATATAATTTGTACCTGTATTCAATTAATGTGGCAAATTTATCTCATACAGAATATAAATATTAACTCACCAAGTTCTCATTGATCATTTATTTTTCTCTTCATGTACTCTTTGTTATTCTTATTGTTTTCAATCTGGAAATGCCATTTACTGTTTTTCCTAAAAAGTTCAATGGGTCTTGGATGTGGCACAGCACATATTCTACTTGGGGATGACCTGAGTTCATACCCCCAAAACCCAAAATTCTAGGCTCAATACAACCTCACCTCCAGATGCAGTGGCTTCTGACAACCTCCACTATGGTATGTAATAAGTACACATGGGAAACATCTCTCACACACAATCTGAATATACAAAAAACTAGGGAATGAATTTGTTTTCAAATCTTTGTTACTTAAAAAAACAATGAGCGAAAAACCAGTCACTTTTAGTACATGATTCTAATAATGTAATGTTTCATTTTTTAAGTTTCATTTAAAGTTTTATTTTCATTTTACATACCATACACTCCTTCCTCCCCCATCTTCTTCCTCCACCCCCTCTCCCTTCCCTTCCACCTCTTAGGTAGCCCTAGAGGGTAATGCCCTCATTCAGGACTCACCAAAGTCTGGCATACAAAGCAGAGGAAGGACCAAATCACTCTTATTGTTTATCAAGACTCATAAAGCATCTCACTATAGGGTGCGGATTCCAAAACACAGTTCAAGCAACTGGGATGGATCATGGTTTCCACTTTCAGCTCCCCTAACAGATCAAGTCACCTAAGTGTTTACTACTTTCAGAGGGTCCAGTTTGTTGATATGAATGTCCTCCAGCTGTAAGTGAATATTCTGTGAGTTCCCACTAGTGAAAGAAGACTGGTGTGGTTTTGTTGGAGTGGCCTTCTCCCTGTTAGAAGAATCACATCATTGTAGGATCAGACATGAGGTTTCTTATTCGCAGAATACTGCTTCAGTGTGTCAGACAACTCCTGTTGCCTCTGAGTAATGCTGTAAGGACTATAACATCAAGGACTGCAGCAGCACGCATGTGCTGACATGCCTGCTGCCATGATGATTACCTGAAGCTCTGAAATTTTAAGTGTGACACCTCAATTAAAACGTTTCTTTGTAAGAGTTGCCCTGGTCCATGGTATCTCTAACAGCAATGAAAACCTAACAAAGACAGATGTTGTTTCAAGGTCCTTAGTATTTCTGTGATAGGCTGTGCCTATTGTACAATTTATTTCTGATGTGTTCTCCAGTAGTGTTGTTCTGGTAGCTTGCCACTTCCTTTATGTCTGTTTATAGGGATTTCGTTCTCAGGGCTATATGCTAATTAAAGGGCCAAGAAATGTCGCATGTAAACCTCCCTATTCAGTTTCCTACTAAATGGACTCATGTGAATGCATTATAATGTCCATGTCATGAAATAAGTGTGCAAGGCTCCAGACTTACATGAGTATGTTGTCAAAGTTGTTTATATTTACATTGTGAGTATCATATTTCTTTGTCAAACATGTTTGGGTTATTGTAGGTTGCAGAACCTAAGACGGTGTGTACATCCATTTTACTCAGGAAGAGTGGGCTTTGTTAAATCCTTCTCAGAAATGTCTCTACAGAGATGTGATGCTGGACACCTACAGGAACCTCACTGATACAGGTAAGATTGAAATTTCCCTTCATGTTTTAAAATAAGGGACCAAATATTTCTTGGTTATTGATACTATTCTGTAATTTTGATTGGAGGAAAAGGAAACTTGCTGAATTGAGGCATGGCTCTCATGTTCACTAAAGTTATTAATTTAAGTTTTGTACAATTTACAATAATACATTGTATACTTTCTGTTATTTCAGGCCAGCATTTCAGATGACCATAACATGGAAGATCATTGTCCAAATTCTAGAAGACATAGAAGGCCAATTTTCACGTGTAACTTATGCAAATTTGGCTCTGAAGATATATACATATTTTAATGTATTCTGGAAATTTTATTGAAGAGATACAGCAAAAAAAGAATTAAAAAAAATTAAGAAGATCAAAGTTGAAAAAAAACTACAGCTTAAAGTATAGTGATGGTTCTCATTTTCTAACAAAACCATGTACCTCAGTGAAAGTAGCTCTTCTGTGTTTGCAAGGTATTCATGTAAAAAAAGAGAAGGAAACATGTTTTCACAGATACCACTCATTTAAATTATAGCACCTGGAGATCTATGATACAGATATCACAGTCTGTTGAGTTTAATAATATTCAGATATTTTAAATTATTGAGTATTTCTTGTATAGGTGATAATTATATGTCCAAGACTTCTAAGAAAATGTGTATAGTTAATCAAGCATTATCATATATTTGTGACTTTGCTATGTATATAGAAAGGGTCAGTTCATGAGTAACAAGAAGGTTTTTGTGGAGAAAACCTTAATCCCTGACACACATGTCTGTGAGCAAAGAAAATCAAATTGCATGAGTGCAAAGTGAAATCCTTTTCTTTGTTATTCTTAGTCAATAAGCATATCATATGTTGAGTTAGTTAGTTGTGACCCATGCCCTTAATTCCATTAATGATGAAGAACAAACTGGATCTCTTTAAGTTTCTGATCAGCCTGATCTACAAAGTGAGTTCGAGGCTAAGCCAGGCCTACACAGAGATATTCTGTATCAGAAAACGTAGGGAAAATAAAGACGATATGATACTCTGGAAAACCAAGCATGTGAATTTAGGGAATGTGGAAAAGAAGCAACATAATGCCTTCTCTTAGGACATTGAGAAGAAATGAAAGATGATTACTAGCTCCCCACTTTGAGGATATTTGTTGAGGAAAGAAGTTTAAAAATTTATTAGTATTCCAACATCATCTGAAAGATATGAACAAACTCCCACTGAAGTAAATCCCAATGACAATTGGAATTGTGAATGC